>NC_056456.1:9980090-10132590 GCF_018296145.1 Oncorhynchus tshawytscha
CCCACATCTCCCCTTTTCTTTCTCCTCTGTTCTGATCGCTCCACTCCCCTCTACGTGGTCTCATTCTCATGCAGGACTAGAGCCCAGACGGAGGGAACCATTAGCTCTCCTTTATGGGATAGATAGTGCTCTTCTCTCTGTCCTCGCTGAGTGAAAAGGTAATATCACATTTGGTCCATTAACGAAAAACAACTCATACGACATTGGTTAACGTGAGAAACGTCCTAAAAAGAAGATCAGAGAAATCGTAAATGTTCCCCATAGTGTTTGATTTCCTCTTTGAGAATGAGACGGTGAAGTGGGGGCCACGTCCAGCACCAGAGCCACCACCACGGACAGATGCCCACCAAGACCCTCCCCTGTAGGTTCAGGATTTGCGGCCAGAGTCCGCACCTTGGGGGGGTACTGTCACACCCTGACCATAGTTTACTTTGTATATTTCTATGTTTTAGTTGGTCAGGGTGTGAGCTGAGTGGGCATTCTATGTTTCATGTCTAGTTTGTCTATTTCTATGTCTGGCCTGATATGGTTCTCATTCAGAGGCAGGTGTTAGTCATTGTCTCTGATTGGGAACCATATTTAGGTAGCCTGGGTTTCACTGTGTGTTTGTGGGTGATTGTTCCTGTCTCTGTGTTTTCACCAGATAGGGCTGTTTCGGTTTTCGTTACTTTTCTACGTTTATTGTTTTGTAGTTTTTGTATTGATTCGTGTTTTACGTTTGTTGATTAAACATGGATCGCAATCTACACGCCGCATTTTGGTCCGACTCTCCTTCACCAAAAGAGAACCGTTACACTACCATCACCTCCCACGGTGCCTTTGGAGCTACGTGTGGAACCGGGTGTGTGCGCAGCTAGATAGAAAGAGGGGGTATGTGTAAAAGAGAGGGAGATTAAGAAGGTGTCAAGTGTCTCCATCTCTCAGTGCAGTCCCTGCACTATAGTGGGTCTTCAAAGTGGGAGCGCCTGGACCTCAGAGATCAGACCCAGGGAGAGAGGAGACCCTGCTAGCACACACACACACACACACACACACACACACACACACACACACACACACACACACACACACACACACACACACACACACACACACACACACACACACACAGAGAGGAGGAATAAGCATCATGTCTAATGTGGAGGTTATTCAATCTATTCATTTCCCAGATGGAGACAGAGATAATAGAGTGTTGTTGAAAGAATACACATGTGCACACTGCTTTAGACTCACCTTTAAAAATATCACAAGATGGCAAAGACACTGTGTGAGGTGGTATCGCTCTTTCTCTTCCACCATTTCCTCTCCTGACTCTTTCTCCCCTCATTTCACTTTCTCACTTTCTTACTTAGTCTCTCTTTTCCCTCTTTCTATCTACTTCTTTCCTCCACCCCCTTTTTCTACACTACGTGACCAAAAGTATGTGGACACCTGCTCGTCGAACATCTCATTCCAAAATCAGAGGCATTAAATATGGGTGTTGCTTCATCCTTTGCTGCTTATAACAGCCTCCACTCTTCTGGGAAGGCTTTCCACTACATGTTGGAACATTGCTGTGGGGACTTGCTTCCATTCAGCCACAAGAGCGTTAGTGAGGTTAGGCACTGATTTTGGGTGATTAGGCCTGGCTTGCAGTCTGCGTTCCCATTCATCCCAAAGGTGTTCGATGGGGTTGAAGTGTTCTTGTGGGGTTGAAGTGTTCTTGTGCTGAAGTTGCTTCCAGAGGCAGTTTGGAACTCGGTAGTGAGTGTTGCAACTTAGGACAGACGATTTTTATGCGCTACGCCCTTCAGTATTCGCCGGTCCCGTTCTGTGAGCTTGTGTGGCCTACCACTTCGCGGCTGAGCTGTTGTTGCTCCTAGACATTTCCACTACACAATACCAGCACGTACAATTGACATGGGCAACTCTAGCAGGGCAGATATTAGACAAACTGACTTGTTGGAAAGGTGGCATCGTATGACCGGGCCACTTTGAAAGTCACTTAGCTCTCCAGTAACAGGCCATTCCACTGCCAACGTTTGTCTATGGAGATTGCATGGCGGTGTGCTCAATTTTATTCACCTGTCGGCAATGGTGTGGCTGAAATAGCCAAATATAATTGTTGTCCATGTAGTGTACCTCATCTACCAGGTTATTTTCTCCCAGACCTTGCTACTCCCCTGTCTTATCATAGAGAAGCAGGCTTTCATTCAGTAAGATGGGGTTTATGGAAGGACCCCATAAATCACTCACCGTTTATTAGATTTGTTTGTGCGACCACTTTGTTCTTCCCTCAATGTCACAGTGACAACTGAAGTTTGTACAGTACTTCTCCTCAGGCAGTCGGCTGCTTCATCACTTATCGTAGGATTTAGGATTTTGCACTGGAATTATCCTCTCATTATCATGTCCTTTATGTTTCATTTCGTTCCTTTGACTAGCGTGTGTTTACGAGCCTGTTTCCCCAGACAGCTGAAGGTAATTCCGTTAGAGGTAGTATTCTCCGTTCTCTGTTAAATCCCTCCCACTTCTATTCCCTTTCTATTACAGCTTTCCAGTGTCACCGTCCGCATGTCTTTGTCTTTGTTTTGACTCTACACACCACCCCTCTCATTCTCTTTCTATTTACTCTCTCCATTCCTGTATAGCAGATGCATTTGTCTGGATTGGGGGAGGGGGGTCTCTCTCCCCCAGTGAAGTATTGCTCTCTCAGCACTGTCCTGTCTCCCTCTGGGCCGGACCACTTGCCTGCCTGCCGCCTGTCCAAACCCAATCAATTACGCATGCACGCACGCACACACACACACACACACACACACACACACACACACACACACACACACACACACACACACACACACACACACACACACACACTGAATGTACTGTAATTATGCAATCTCCTCAGTGGTCACGCTTCAGTGTGTGTGTGTGGGCTCTGTCTTGGCCTAGCTCTGGTCAGGTTGAAGGATGTAGGAAGAGTAGGCAGATCTGAGATTTGCCCGTCAATATACATAACCATCAAGCAGCAGGTCCTTGTGCCTGCACTTTACATCGTGTTTGTGACAGAGTGGGAAGGAGTGTGTGGGGTGTTTATTTGGCATGTGTCCCTTGTGTGTGTGTTCGTGTGTTCGTGTGTTTGTGTGTGTGTGTGTGTGTGTGTGTGTGTGTGTGTTGGAGGAGTTGCAGCTGCAGCATCTGGTTAATAATCATTTCCTGGTTATCACGCTGATTTCCTGCCTTATCACGCTGGGATCTCAGTGCCCCTCCTCGTCCAGCACACACTGCCAGCGCGAGTGCGTGTCCATCACCTCAATCAGCCCAATAGTCCTCTGTTTCAGAAATCTGGCTAACCTGCCAGCAGCTAATTCTCCCCTTGTGAAGGAGATATTACAGAGATGGAAACCTCTCCGTCTCCTTCCTAATTTACCTCCAGGGGTGAGAGGGAGACTGAGAGTGAGAGGGATCCCACTGGGTAAAATTGGTAAGGGGGAATCTTGATCATGAGGGGAGGGTATTGGGCTGCAGTGTCGATGACTGCATATGATGACAGACACAAGAAATAGGCTTTGCCAGATGTGTAATCTGTGTACATGTTTGTAGTAGGCAGACACCTGGCACTGACATTCCACAGCCTTTTCTTTGGCTCTGATCTCAAATGCAGAACCCCATTGGAGATGTGTAATCAGGGAGGGAGGGAATTTCTAAGGATTATTTTTAGTCACACTGGCATTGATTGGAATATTCTTCCATCTGTGTGTGTGTGTGTGTGTGTGTGTGAGAGAGAGAGAGAGAGAGAGAGAGAGAGAGAGAGAGAGAGAGAGAGAGAGAGAGAGAGAGAGAGAGAGAGAGATGAGAGAGAGAGATGTGAGCTATGGCTGCGTCAGTGTTGACCGTCTGATTGCAAATTGGGCCAAGTCAGTCTGTCCATGCATAACACCCATTTCAATCTCATACACAACTCTTTCCCAGACTTTTCACCAATCTCTGTGTCATTAGTGCATGCGAGAGCGAGGTCATTAAAAAGCGCCTTCCAAAGGAAGCTCTCTGATTGGTTATTTGACCTTTAAAGGGTAATTGGCACTTTTTAAAAATATATAAAAACTCTAAGGAAAGCATGAGACATTTTACTGGCTACAATAAACCCAAACAATAAAATATGGTTCTCCATAAAACCAGAAGCCAAGTTATTGGAAACGGCTCTTAAAATGGTTCAAAGTGAAAATATTTAATATTTTCCGCTCTCTGCTGTACGCCCAGACATTTTTCAATCATATAAAGATATCCATCTATGTTGTTATACCAATATACAGTATAACTTTAGTTGTTGCTACTCTAACTCAGCTCTGACCCATTCAATGCTTATTCCCACTCTGATTTTTCAAAGACTGATTCCTATTCCGGTACCTGCATTGTAAAAAGGAATGGGAGATTTATCCCGAAGGTTTATGTTGACTTTACTGGCTGAAACATACAAGTCCTTCCTTACGACGACCATGAAAGTGTGACTTTGAACAGCAACATTTTGAAATACGAATTCCTCCCCAAACCCAAACTATTGTCACATCAAAGAAAGCCTGGGTTTCTTTTGGGCTCCCTCGCCTCTGAAATGGCTGCTCGTAAAAAAGGAATAAAAGTGGAATGATATGAGACTGAAGAGTGGAAGGGATGGAGGGATGGTAATGGTGTGGAAGATCTTTAGAGGAAAGAGGATGAGAGAGGGAGAAGTGAAAGGAGTTGGAGAGATAGGAATAAAGTTAATGAGAGAGAGGATCTGGAGACATAAAGAGAGGAGTGGAGAATAAAGAGGAAAGAGGGAGAGAGGACAGGAGAGGTGGATAGAGGGATGACTAGAGGAGAGGTGAAGAGGTGGATAGAAGGATGACTAGAGGAGAGGTGGAGAGGTGGATAGAGGGATGACTAGAGAAGAGATGGAGAGGTGGATAGAGGGATGACTAGAGGAGAGGTGGATAGAGGGATGACTAGAGGAGAGGTGGATAGAGGAATGACTAGAGGAGAGATGGATAGAGGGATGATGAGAGGAGAGGTGGAGAGATGAATAGAGGGATGACTAGAGGAGAGGTGGATAGAGGGATGACGAGAGGAGAGGTGGAGAGGTGAATAGAGGGATGACTAGAGGAGAGGTGGATAGAGGGATGACTAGTTGAGAGGTGGAGAGGTGGATAGAGGGATGACTACAGGAGAGGTGGATAGAGGGATGATGAGAGGAGAGGTGGAGAGGTGGATAGAGGGATGACTAGAGGAGAGGTGGATAGAGGGATGACTAGAGGAGAGGTGGATAGAGGGATGACTAGAGGAGAGGTGAAGAGGTGGATAGAGGGATGACTAGATGAGAGGTGGAGAGGTGGATAGAGGGATGACTAGAGGAGAGTTGGATAGAGGGATGACTAGAGGAGAGGTGGAGAGGTGGATAGAGGGCTTACTAGAGGAGAGGTGAAGAGGTGGATAGAGGGATGACTAGAGGAGAGGTGAAGAGGTGGAAAGAGGGATTATTAGAGGGAGGTGAATAGAGGGCTGACTAGAGGATAGGTGGATAGAGGGCTGACTAGAGGAGAGGTGGATAGAGGGATGACTAGAGGAGAGGTGGATAGAGGGATGACTAGAGGAGAGGTGAAGAGGTGGATAGAGGGATGACTAGAGGAGAGGTGGAGAGGTGGATAGAGGGATGACTAGATGAGAGGTGGAGAGGTGGATAGAGGGATGACTAGAGGAGAGGTGGATAGAGGGATGACTAGAGGAGAGGTGAAGAGATGGATAGAGGGATGACTAGAGGAGAGGTGGATAGAGGGATGACTAGAGGAGAGGTGAAGAGGTGGATAGAGGGATGACTAGAGGAGAGGTGGAGAGGTGGATAGAGGGATGACTAGATGAGAGGTGGAGAGGTGGATAGAGGGATGACTAGAGGAGAGGTGGATAGAGGGATGACTAGAGGAGAGGTGAAGAGGTGGATAGAGGGATGACTAGAGGAGAGGTGGAGAGGTGGATAGAGGGATGACTAGATGAGAGGTGGAGAGATGAATAGAGGGATGACTAGAGGAGAGTTGGATAGAGGGATGACTAGAGGAGAGGTGAAGAGGTGGATAGAGGGATGACTAGAGGAGAGGTGAAGAGGTGGATAGAGGGATTACTAGAGGGAGGTGAATAGAGGGCTGACTAGAGGATAGGTGGATAGAGGGCTGACTAGAGGAGAGGTGGATAGAGGGATGACTAGAGGAGAGGTGGATAGCGGGATGACGAGAGGAGAGGTGGAGAGATGAATAGAGGGATGACTAGAGGAGAGGTGGATAGAGGGATGACTAGTTGAGAGGTGGAGAGGTGGATAGAGGGATGACTAGAGGAGAGGTGAATAGAGGGATGATGAGAGGAGAGGTGGAGAGGTGGATAGAGGGATGACTAGAGGAGAGGTGGATAGAGGGATGACTAGTGGAGAGGTGGATAGAGGGATGACTAGAGGAGAGGTGAAGAGGTGGATAGAGGGATGACTAGAGGAGAGGTGAAGAGGTGGATAGAGGGATGACTAGAGGAGAGGTGAAGAGGTGGATAGAGGGATTACTAGAGGGAGGTGAATAGAGGGCTGACTAGAGGATAGGTGGATAGAGGGCTGACTAGAGGAGAGGTGGATAGAGGGATGACTAAAGGAGAGGTGGATATAGGGCTGACTAGGGGAGAGGTGGATAGAGGGATGACTGGAGGAGAGGTGAAGAGGTGGATAGAGGGATGACTAGAGGAGAGGTGGAGAGATGGATAGAGGGATGACTAGAGGAGAGGTGGATAGAGGGATGACTAGAGGAGAGGTGAAGAGATGGATAGAGGGATGACTAGAGGAGAGGTGGATAGAGGGATGACTAGAGGAGAGGTGAAGAGGTGGATAGAGGGATGACTAGAGGAGAGGTGGAGAGGTGGATAGAGGGATGACTAGATGAGAGGTGGAGAGGTGGATAGAGGGATGACTAGAGGAGAGGTGGAGAGGTGGATAGCAGGCTTACTAGAGGAGAGGTGAAGAGGTAGATAGAGGGATGACTAGAGGCGAGATGGATAGAGGGCTGACTAGAGGATAGGTGGATAGAGGGCTGACTAGAGGAGAGGTGGATAGAGGGATGACTATAGGGCTGACTCGGGGAGAGGTGGATAGAGAGATGACTAGAGGAGAGGTGAAGAGGTGGATAGAGGGATGACTAGGGGAGAGGTGGATAGAGAGATGACTAGAGGAGAGGTGAAGAGGTGGATAGAGGGATGACTAGAGGGATGACTAGAGGAGAGGTGTAGAGTTGGATAGAGGGATGACTAGAGGAGAGGTGGATAGAGGGATGACTAGAGGAGAGGTGGAGAGGTGGATAGAGGGCTGAGTAGAGGAGAGGTGGAGAGTTGGATAGAGGGATGACTAGAGGAGAGGTGAAGAGGTGGATAGAGGGATGACTAGAGGAGAGGTGAAGTGGATAGAGGGATGACTAGAGGAGAGGTGAAGAGATGGATAAAGGGATGCCTAGGGGAGAGGTGAAGAGGTGGATAGAGGGATGCCTAGAGGAGAGGTGAAGAGGTGGATAGAGGGATGACTAGAGGAGAGGTGAAGAGGTGGATAGAGGGATGACTAAAGGAGAGGTGAAGAGGTGGATAGAGGGATGACTAGAGGAGAGGTGAAGTGGATAGAGGGATGACTAGAGGAGAGGTGAAGAGGTGGATAAAGGGATGCCTAGGGGAGAGGTGAAGAGGTGGATAGAGTGATGCCTAGAGGAGAGGTGAAGAGGTGGATAGAGGGATGACTAGAGGAGAGGTGAAGAGGTGGATAGAGGGATGACTAAAGGAGAGGTGAAGAGGTGGATAGAGGGATGACTAGAGGAGAGACCTCAAAATAAAAGGGTGTCATGCGACAAGTACACTTGTGAAGCTTCCTCTGTTGTTGCCAGTGCCCCTCGACTCCGACTCCTTCGACTCCTATGAAAAGGGCACGCCATCATGAGGCCTCTGAAAGTAACCCAAGTTGCTGCCCTGATGACACAGACGGCTTCGCCAACAACGCTAGGTAATGTCTGTTATGTGAGAAGTTGTAATTCCCCAGCCAAGCAGATACAATTAGTAGTCATTTTGGTTTTGAAATGCATTAGTAAAAAGCTTTGTCCTTTTATTGTTTGTTGAATTCACCACTGTCTATTATATCACCCTGTCACAGCCCTCCCAGTCAACCCCACCTCATAAGACCGCCTGCTGCAGTTGTTGGAGAGATGTCTAGGTTGTAGCAAAACATGCAGCATAGAGAAGACCAGCAAGGGGGCACCTCATCAGCATCATGCTGACAGGCCCTCACTGACAGTGTAATGCTCCGGGTGTCGTGGGTGTGGAGTCAAATGCAGGAGACAGAGAGTTCAATGCTGTGCGTCTTTTAATGGCACCAACGCACCACAGGGTGCTCACAAAAGTACGTTCCCAAACACAGGGAATCAAAATGTACAATGGAAAAATCACGACCAGGCAAAAACACGTACCTCTACAACAGAGCCGAAGTTTACATAGAAATAATCCCGCACAACAACCAGGCAGGCCGGCTGTCTAATAAAGACAAACTAATTAAGCCTACACAGGTGCTACCACTAAACATACAAGGAGGGGGAGGAAAAACATCAGTGGCAGCTAATAGGCCGGTGACGACGACCGCCGAGCGCCACCCGCCCGGGAAGGGGAAACACCCTCGGTCGGACTCGTGACAGTACCCCCCCCCTGACGCGCGGCTCCCGCAGCGTGCCGACACCGGCCTCGAGGTCGCCCCGGAGGACGAGGTGCAGGGCGATCCGGATGGAGGCGATGGAAATCCCTCAGCATGGAGGGATCCAAGATGTCCCCCACCGGTACCCAGCACCTCTCCTCCGGACCGTACCCCTCCCAGTCCACGAGGTACTGCAGGCCCCTCACCCGGCGTCTTGAGTCCAGAATGGCCCGGATCGTGTACGCCGGGGTCCCCTCGATGTCCAGAGGGGGGGGGGGGACCTCCGGTACCTTACTGTCCTGCAGGGGACCAGCTACCACCGGCCTGAGGAGAGACACATGAAACAAGGGGTTAATACGATAATAGGAAGGGAGTTGTAATCGATAACACACCTCGTTTATTCTCCTCAGGACTTTAAAGGGCCCTACACACTGCGGACCCAGCTTCCGGCAGGGCAAGCGGAGAGGTAGGTTTCGGGTCGAGAGCCAGACCCTGTCCCCCGGTACAAACACGGGGGCCTCACTGCGGTGGCGGTCAGCACTCCTCTTCTGCCGTCCACTCGCTTGTCGTAGAGAGTCCTGGACGGCCCTCTAGGTCTCCATTGAGTGCTGTACCCATTCCCCCACCGCAGGAGCCTCGTCTGGCTCGGATGCCATGGTGCCAGGACCGGCTGGTACCCCAACACACACTGAAAAGGGGACACGTTAGTAGAGGAGTGGCGTAGTGAGTTCTGAGCCATTTCAGCCCAGGGAATGTATCGTGCCCACTCCCCTGGCCGATCCTGGCAATACGACCGCAGAAACCTACCCACCTCCTGGTTCACTCTCTCCACCTGCCCATTACTCTCGGGGTGATAACCGGAGGTCAGGCTGACAGAGACCCCCAAGCGTTCCATGAACGCTCTCCATACCCGAGACGTGAATTGCGGGCCCCGATCAGAAACGATGTCCTCCGGCACCCCGTAGTGCCGAAAGACATGGGTGAATAACGCCTCCGCAGTCTGTAGGGCTGTAGGGATACCGGGCAACGGGGGGAGACGGCAGGACTTAGAGAACCGATCCACAATCACTAGAACCGTGGTGTTCCCCTGAGACGGCGGAAGATCGGTCAGGAAATCTATGGACAGATGTGACCATGGCCGCTGTGGAACGGGGAGGGGTTGTAGCTTCCCTCTAGGAAGGTGCCTAGGAGCCTTACTCTGAGCGCACACTGAACAGGAGGAGACATAACCCGTAACGTCCTTAGCCAACGTAGGCCGCCAATACCTCCCCTGAAGGTTCCCCACTGTCCTCGTCACCCCAGGGTGACCCGAGGAGGGTAGGACGTGAGCCCACCGAATCAGTTTGTCCCGAACACCAAGCGGCACGTACCTTCGCCCCGCTGGACACTGAGGAGGCGCGGGTTCAGCCCGTAACGCCCGCTCGATGTCCGAGTCCACCTCCCATACCACTGGGGCTACCAGCTTTGAGGCGGGAAGGATGGGAGTAGGTTCGGTGGACCCATCCTCCGTGTCGTAAAGGCGGGACAGTGTGTCAGCCTTTACGTTCTGGGAGCCCGGTCTATAAGACAAAGTAAACCGGAACCGGGTGAAGAAGATGGCCCACCTTGCGTGACGTGGGTTAAGTCTCCTAGCTGCCCGAATATACTCCAGATTCTGGTGGTCGGTCCAGATGAGAAAGGGGTGCTTAGCCCCCTCAAGCCAGTGTCTCCACACCTTCAGAGCTCTAACCACCGTTAGCAACTCCTGGTCCGCCACATCATAGTTACGCTCCGCTGGGCTGAGCTTCCTTGAGAAGAAAGCGCAGGGGCGGAGTTTTGGTGGCGTACCCGAGCGCTGTGATAGCACGGCACCCACCCCAGCCTCGGACGCGTCCACCTCCACTATGAATGCTAGAGAGGGGTCCGGATGCGCCAACACGGGCGCATCAGTGAACAGCGCCTTCAACTTGTTGAATGCTCCGTCCGCCTCTGCTGACCACTGCAACCGCACCGGGCCCCCCTTCAGCAGTGAGGTGATGGGAGCCGCTATCTGGCCAAAACCCCGGATAAACCTCCGGTAGTAGTTGGCAAAACCCAAAAATTGCTGCACCTCCTTTACTGTGGTCGGAGTCGGCCAATTACGCACGGCCCTAATGCGGTCAGCCTCCATCACTACCCCCGAGGTGGAAATGCGATATCCCAGAAAAGAGACAGCTCGTTTAGAGAACACGCATTTCT
Organism: Oncorhynchus tshawytscha; assembly: GCF_018296145.1. Lineage (NCBI taxonomy): Eukaryota > Metazoa > Chordata > Actinopteri > Salmoniformes > Salmonidae > Oncorhynchus > Oncorhynchus tshawytscha. Next base: position 9,991,009 of record NC_056456.1, read on the forward strand.
CAGCCTTGACGTGTAGGTCATGCTCCAGCAGTCTACCAAGCACCTTGCGCACCAGAGACACATGCGCGGTGTGAGTGGCCGAGTAGATCAGAATGTCATCGATATAAACGACCACTCCCTGCCCGCACAGGTCCCTGAGAATCTCGTCTACAAAGGATTGGAAAACGGCTGGAGCATTTTTTAACCCATACGGCATGACGAGGTACTCATAGTGGCCTGATGTAGTACTAAATGCAGTTTTCCACTCGTCTCCCTTCCGAATACGCACCAGACTATACGCGCTCCTGAGATCCAGTTTTGTGAAGAACTGCGCTCCGTGGAACGATTCCACCGCCGTAGCGATGAGAGGTAGAGGGTAACTATACCCTACTGTGATGGCGTTTAGACCTCTGTAATCGATACATGGACGCAAACCTCCCTCCTTTTTCCTCACAAAAAAGAAACTCGAGGAGACGGGTGAAATGGAGGGCCGAATGTACCCCTGTCCCAGCGACTCCGTGACATATGTCTCCATTGCCAACGTCTCCTCCTGGGACAGCGGGTACACGTGACTCTTGGGAAGCGCAGCGTCTACCTGGAGATCTATCGTACAATCCCTTCCCGGTCGATAAGGTGGTAATTTAGTCGCTTTCACTTTACTGAAAGTGATTGCCAAATCGGCATACTCGGGGGGAATGCACACCGTGAAACCCTGGTCTGGACTCTCCACCGACGTAGCACCGATGGAAACTCCCAAACACCTTCCAGAACACTCCTCTGACCACCCCTGGAGAACCCCCTGTCTCCACAAAATTTTAGGATTGTGCCGGGCCAGCCAGGGAGTCCCCAGTACCACCGGAAACGCAGGCGAATCAATAATAAAGAAACTGATACGCTCCCTATGATTCCCCTGCGTCACCATGTCCAGTGGGACCGTGGTCTCCCCGACCATCCCTGACCCTAATGGCCGGCTATCTAGGGAGTGCACGGGGAAAGGAGAATCTATCGGCACCAGCGGAACCCCTAACTTAAGGGCGAGTCCGCGATCCATAAAGTTCCCAGCTGCGCCTGAATCGACTAGCGCCCTATGCTGGGAAGAGGGAAAAAAGTGAAGGAAAAAAGTTAAGACAAACATGTGGCCAGCAGGGGGGTCTGGGTGAGTTTGATGCTGACTCACCTGGGGTGACCGAGAAGCGTTCCGCCTGCCATCTCTACTCCCAGACGGACCCCCCCAGCACCGATCAGACGTGTGTCCTCTCCGACCACAGTTGGTGCAGGGAAGGCCTCCTCCTCCGGTACCCCTCGGCGCAGCCCCTCCCAACTCCATCGGAATGGGAGCGGAGGGGCTGGGTGGTGGAACGCACAGGACCCTCTCTGAACCCCCGCGGGCAGCCAGCAGATTATCCAGTCGAATGGACATGTCAATCAGCTGATCCAGTGACAGAGTGGTGTCCCGACACGCTAACTCCCGGCGGACGTCCTCTCGGAGACTACACCTGTAGTGGTCCATAAGGGCCCTGTCGTTCCACCCAGATCCGGCTGCCAAGGTCCGGAACTCCAGCGCGTAATCCTGGGCGCTCCTCCTCTCCTGCCTGAGATGAAATAGTCGTTCTCCCACCGCTCGGCCGTCTAGAGGGTGATCAAACACCGCACGGAAGCGGCGGGAAAACTCTGGGTAATGCTCCCGCGCTGAGTCTGGGCCATTCCAGACTGCGTTCGACCACTCCAGAGCACGACCCGTGAGGCAGGAGATGAGGACACTCACCCTCTCTGCTCCTGAGGGAGTGGGTCTGATGGTGGCCAGGTATAGCTCCAGCTGAAGCAGAAACCCCTGGCAACCCGCCGCCGCTCCATCATAAGCCTTCGGTAGCGTCAGACGGAGGGTGCTGGAGTCGGGAGATGGGGAGTCCGGAACCGTGGGTGCCGAAGGTGGAGAGAGGAGACCACTCCTCTCCCATCTGTCCATTCTCTCCATCATTTGATCCATCGTGGATCCGATCCGATGGAGGACGGTGGTGTGGTGGAGAACCCGTTCCTCCATCGATGGGAGAGGGTTGGCTGCTGCTCCTGCTGACTCCATTCAATTTGAATTGGGTGTCGTGGGTGTGGAGTCAAATGCAGGAGACAGAGAGTTCAATGCTGTGCGTCTTTTAATGGCACCAACGCACCACAGGGTGCTCACAAAAGTACGTTCCCAAACACAGGGAATCAAAATGTACAATGGAAAAATCACGACCAGGCAAAAACACGTACCTCTACAACAGAGCCGAAGGTTACATAGAAATAATCCCGCACAACAACCAGGCGGGCCGGCTGTCTAATAAAGACAAACTAATTAAGCCTACACAGGTGCTACCACTAAACATACAAGGAGGGGGAGGAAAAACAATCAGTGGCAGCTAATAGGCCGGTGACGACGACCGCCTAGCGCCACCCGCCCGGGAAGGGGAAACACCCTCGGTCGGACTCGTGACAGACAGGCCCTCACTGAATATAATGTCCAGGGCGTAACCTAGCCTGCTGGAACCAGCCTGATCTGCTGTGTTCCCCATTCTGTCTCCCTTCACCTTTTATGATAGCAGCGATCAGGCTGATTCCATCAGGATAATCATAGCCCCCATTGATAACGTAATCAGTGCTGTGGTGTGCGTGTTTGCGTTCATAAAGACCAACTAGTATCTGCGATGAGGGGGCAGGAGCTAATCTACCCTGCTTATGCCCATCAATGGGGCTCTGGCAAAGATCTCACCTCCAGCCTCACCTCTCGCCTGCTCACCAACAGTCGTCGATGGGGAGTTCAGAAGGAGCTAGGTTTTAGTCCGACCTGTTCAAACTTCAACATAGTACCTGTGCGTGTGTCAGATATCACCCATCCCTAACTGCCATCGGTAATTGAACAGTGACTGTGTGTGTGTGTGGTCACTGAGGCATGCGGTGGTCCTCAACACAGCCCCTCGACACATCCACAACGAGGCGATTACTGATAACACAGTACGGCACAAATGTCCAGTAATGGCAACAGCCCCTTTCAATTCCATGTACCCCTGATGAACTCTGCCTCAACTCTGCCTATTCCTACAAGACGGACCGGAGATGCCCTTTCCAGACGGCAGCCTCGGTCGTTTGGTGGGGAGACCATCACCGGGTAGGTTCTATCTGACCTGTTCAATCTTCGACCCAGTACCTGTTCGTGTGTCAGATATTACCCGTCCTGTCATTGGTTGTAGAACAGCGGCTACGCGTGTCTGTGTACACAGAAACATCTATGGAGCCAAGGACAGACTGGCCAGACTGGCCAGACTGACAGCCGGGCTTGATACTTGAGCCCTGGAACTTGGCATAAACATTTTTACTAGACGCAGCTTTTACTTACATTCTTGTTGTTGTAATTATTGAATTGAATGGTATCAGTCAATATGGGAAGGGAGAAACCCTGCGCATTCTGGCAACAGGATCAGGGACAACACACAGGAAGGCAGCCCTACTACCACCCGACAGAATGCCGAAAGGCACTGTATCGGTATCGGCTGGGAATGACAATGAAAGGCGAAAGGTTCACATTGTTAAATTAGCAGACCACTGCTTCTATGGGAGTATGTAAAGTATTCTTCATTCTGCATGGGCTCGTTACTTCGTTCGAACGCTATCGAAACACTTCGTTTCGAATATCTACATACGTTCAGCAATTGCATCCGTTACCACATTACTCTGCAGGCTTACTGCCCTGTTCAAAGCTTCCTCCGGCGTCTCACCGTTATTACATCTGCCTGTAGCTATTTAACTCAACTTGCAGGGGGTTTGTGTCTCGTGATTGAGTGGGAGGGAGACAGCTGTGGGCAAGGATCTGACAAAATGGGTGTGTCTTGGCAGCAGTGGCAAAGACACTCATAAGAAACACCCACATCAAAACGCACCCCCCTCCCCATGCCAACTAACGCTTGGCTTCTGTCATGTCCGCCAGCATTTCTTGAGGAGCAAGCCCCCCCCAACAAAAAAACAGGGCCAAATCAGTGGGTGCAGTTCCCCTTAAAATGTCCTCGTAGCAAACATCATCATCATCATCATTGGTCACCATGGTAATTTAGCATCATTACTGAACATGACTGGCTGTGGACATTAGACACACAACATTAGACTGACTGCTGCTGGCACCAAATGGGCTGGAAAAACTAGATACCATTCCTGCTCCATCACTCACACCAGGCTAGAGGAATCTCAGGGACATGAGAAGAGCGGGGTAGAATGTAGACAAATGTCAAATGAAGAAACACAGGGATGTTGTCGTTTGTTTTTGGGTACTGGAGGACAGGTTTTTAGGATGATCTCGGAGGACAAGGGAGCTCTTGAGTTGTGCCCTGAAAAACTATTGACTTGACTTGGTGCAGGTGGTTGGAGGATGGTGCTGGCAATGCCTTTCTATCCTGTCCTCTTCCCCTTCTTCCCCCTCTTCCCTCTCCTCCCTCTTCCCCTTCTTCCCCTTCTTCCCTCTCTTCCCCTTCTTCCCTCTCTTCCCCTTCTTCCCCCTCTTCCTCCTCTTCCCCTTCTTCCCCCTCTTCCCCTTCTTCCCCTTCCCCTTCTACCCCCCTCCAACGAACGCCTTTCTATCCTGTCCTCTTCCCCTTCTTACCCCTCTTCCCTCTCCTCCCTCTTCCCCTTCTACCCCTTTTCCCCCTCTTCCCCTTCTACCCCCCTTCCCCTCTTCCCTCTCCTCCCTCTTCCCCCTCAACGAACGCCTTTCTATCCTGTCCTCTTCCCCTTCTTCCTCCCTCTTCCCACTCCTCCCTCTTCCACTTCTACCCCTTCTTCCCCCTCTTCCCCTTCTACCCCCCCCCCAACAAACGCCTTTCTATCCTGTCCTCTTCCCCTTCTTCCCCCTCTTCCCTCTCCTCCCTCTTCCCCTTCTACCCCTTCTTCCCCCTCTTCCCCTTCTACCCCCCCCCCTCAACGAACGCCTTTCTATCCTGTCCTCTTCCCCTTCTTCCCACTCTTCCCTCTCCTCCCTCTTCCCCTTCTACCCCCTCTTCCCCTTCTTCTTCCCTCTCTTCCCTCTCTTCCCCCCTCTCTTCCCCCTCTTCCCCTTCTTCCCCCTCTTCCCCCTTTCCCCTTCCCCCCCCTCTCAACGAACGCCTTTCTATCCTGTCCCCTTCCACCTCTTCCCCTCTTCCCCTTCCCCTTCTTCCCCCTCTCTTCCCCTTCTACCCCCCTCAACGAACCCTCTCTCCCCCTCCTTTCTTCCCGTCCTCTTCCCCCTCTTCCCCTTCTTCCCCCTCTTCCCCTTCTACCACCCCCCTCAACGAACCCTTTCTATCCTGTCCTCTTCCCCTTCTTCCCCCTATTCCCTCTCTTCCCTCTTCCCCTTCTACCCCCTTCTTCCCTCTCTTCCCCTCTTCCCCTTCCCTTCCCCCTGTTCCCCTTCTACCCCCCCTCAACGAACGCCTTTCTATCCTGTCCCCTTCCCCCTCTTCCCTCTCCTCCCTCTTCCCTTTCTACCCCCCTTCAACAAACGCCTTTCTATCCTGTCCCATTCCCCTTCCCTCTTCCCCCTTCTTCCCCCCCTCTTCCCTTCTTCCTCTTCTTCCCTCTTCTTCCCTCTTCTTTCTTCCCCCTCTTCCCCTCTTCCCCTTCTTCCTTCTTCCCCTTCTTCCCCCTTCTTCCCTCTTCTTCCCCCTCTTCCCTTCTCTCCCCTTCTTCCCCCTCTTCCCCTTCTTCCCTTCCTTTCCCTCTCTTCCCTCTCTTCCCTTTCTTCCCCTCTTCTTCCCTTCCCCTTCTTCCCCTCTCCTTCCCCCCTCTCTTCCCCCTCTTCCCCTTTCTTCTTCCCCCTTCCCCTCTTCTTCCCTCTCTTCCCTCTCTTCCCCTTCCCTCCTTCCCCCTCTTCCCCTTATTCCCCTTCTTCCCCTCTCTTCCCTCTCTTCTCCCTCTTCCCTCTCCTCCCTCTTCCCTCTCTTCCCCTTCTTCTTCCCCCTTCTTCCCCTCTTCCCCTTCTTCCCCCTTCTTCCCCTCTTCCCCTCTTCCCCTTCTTCCCTCTCTTCCTCCCTCTTCCCTTCTCTTCCCCTTCTTCCCCTTCTTCCCCCTCTTCCCCCTCTCCCTTCCCCCTCTTCCCCTTCCCTTTCCCTCTCTTCCCCCTCTTCCCCTTCTCCCCTCTCTTCCCCTCTCTTCCCCTTCCTCTTCCCCTCTCTTCCCCTCTTCCCCCTCTTCCCTCTCTTCCCCTTCCCTCTTCTTCTTCCCCCTTTCCCCTTCTCCCCTTCTTTCCCCTTCCCCCTCTTCCCTCTCTTCCCTTCTTCTTCCCTCTCTTCCCTCTCTTCCCTCTTCTTCCCCCTCTTCTTCCCCTTCTCTCCCCCTCTTCCCCTTCTTCCCCTTCTTCCCCTTCTTCCCCCTCTTCCCCCTCTTCCCTCTCTTCCCCCTCTTCCCTCTCTCTTCCCCCCTTCTTCCCTCTCTTCCTCTCTTCCCCTTCTTCCCTCTTCTTCCCTTCCCCCTCCCCTTCCTTCCCCTCTCTTCCCCCCCTCCCCTTTCCCCTTCTTCCCTCTCTTCCCTCTTCTTCTTCCCCTCTTCCCTTCTTTCCCCTTCTTCCCTTCTTCCCTCTTCTTTCCCCTCTTCCCCTCTTCCCTCTTCCCTCTCTTCCCTCTCTTCCCCTTCTCTTCCCTCTTCCCCCTCTCCCTCTTCCCCCTCTCTTCTTCCTCTCTTCCCCCTTCTTCCCCCCCTCTCTTCCCTTCTTCCCCCTCTTTCCCTCTCTTCCCCTTCTCTTCCCTCTCTTCCCCTCTTCTTCTCTCTTCCCCCTCTTCCCTCTCTTCCCCCTCTTCCCTCTCTCTTCCCTCTCTTCCCCCTCTTCCCCTCTTCCCTCTCTTCCCTCTTCCCCCTCTTCCCCCTCTCGTCCCCTCTTCCCCTTCCCTCTCTTCCCTCTTCCCCTTCTTCCCCCTCTTCCCTTTCTTCCCTCTCTTCCCCCTCTTCCCTCTCTTCCCCCTCTTCCCTTCCCCCTCTTCCCTTCCCCCCTCTTCCCCTTCCCCCTCTCTTCCCCTCTCTTCCCTCTCTTCCCCCTCTTCCCTCTCCCTTCTTCCCCCTTCTTCCCTCTCTTTCCTCTCTTCCCTCTCTTCCCTCTCTTCCCTCTTCCCTCTCTTCCCCCTCTTCCCTCTCTTCCCCCTCTTCCCTCTCTTCCCTCTCTTCCCCCTCTTCCCTCTCTTCCCCCTCTTCCCCTCTCTTCCCTCTCTTCCCCCTCTTCCCTCTCTTCCCCTTCTTCCCCTTCTTCCCCCTCTTCCCTTCTTTCTTCCCCCTCTTCCCCCCCCTTCTCTTCCCTCTCTTCCCTCTCTTCCCCCTCTTCCCTCTCTTCCCCTTCTTCCCCCTCTTCCCTCTCTTCCCTCTTCCCTCTCTTCCCTCTCTTCCCTCTTCCCTCTCGTCCCCCTCTTCCCTCTCTTCCCTCTCTTCCCCCTCTTCCCTCTCTTCTCCCTCTTCCCTCTCTTCCCTCTCTTCCCCTCTTCCCCTCTCTTCCCTCTCTTCCCCCTCTTCCCTCTCTTCTCCCTCTTCCCCTTCTTCCCCCTCTTCCCTCTATTCCCTCTCTTCCCTCTCTTCCCCCTCTTCCCTCTCTTCTCCCTCTTCCCCTTCTTCCCCCTCTTCCCTCTCTTCCCCCCTTCTTCCCCCTCTTCCCTCTCTTCCCTCTCTTCCCCCTCTTCCCTCTCTTCTCCCTCTTCCCCCTCTTCCCTCTCTCTCCCCTCTTCCCCCTCTTCCCCCTCTTCTTCCCCTCTTCCCCTTCTTCCCTCTCTTCCCTCTCTTCCCTCTCTCCCCCTCTTCCCTCTCTTCCCTCTTCCCCCTCTTCCCTCTCTTCCCCCTCTTCCCTCTCTTCCCCCTCTTCCCTCTCTTCTCCCTCTTCCCTCTCTTCCCCCTCTTCCCTCTCTTCCTCCTCTTCCCTCTCTTCCCTCTCTTCCCTCTCTTCCCCCTCTTCCCTCTCGTCCCCCTCTTCCCTCTCTTCCCTCTCTTCCCCCTCTTCCCTTTCTTCCCTCTTTCCCTCTCTTCCCCTCTTCTTTCCCTCTCTTCCCCCTCTTCCCCCTCTTCCCTCTCTTCTTCTTCCCTCTCTTCCCCCTCTTCCCCCTCTTCCCTCTCTTCCCCCCCCTCTTCCCCTCTCTTTCCCCCTCTTCCCTCTCTTCCCTCTCTTCCCCCCTCTCTTCCCTCTCTTCCCCCTCTTCCCTCTCGTCCCCCTCTTCCCTCTCTTCTTCCCTCTCTTCCCTCTCTTCCCTCTTCCCCCTCTTCCCCTCTCTTCCCTCTCTTCCCTCTCTTCCCCCTCTTCCCTCTCTTCTCCCTCTTCCCCCTTCTTCCCTCTTCCTCTTCCCTCTCTTCCCCCTCTTCCCCCTCTTCCCCTCTCTTCCCTCTTCTTCCCCCTCTTCCCTCTCTTCCCCTCTCTTCCCCCTCTTCCCTCTCTTCCCTCTCTTCCCTCTCTTTCCCTCTCTTCCCTCTTCCCTCTCGTCCCCCTCTTCCCTCTCTTCCCTCTCTTCCCCCTCTTCCCTCTCTTCTCCCTCTTCCCTCTCTTCCCTCTCTTCCCCCTCTTCCCCCTCTTCCCCCTCTCCCTCTCTTCCTCTCTTCCCTCTCTTCTCCCTCTTCCCCTTCTTCCCCCTCTTCCCTCTATTCCCTCTCTTCCCTCTCTTCCCCCTCTTCCCTCTCTTCTCCCTCTTCCCCTTCTTCCCCCTCTTCCCTCTCTTCCCCTTCTTCCCCCTCTTCCCTCTCTTCCCTCTCTTCCCCCTCTTCCCTCTCTTCTCCCTCTTCCCCCTCTTCCCTCTCTACCCCTCTTCCCCTTCCCTTCCCTCTCTTCCCCCCCTCTTCCCCTCTTCCCCCTCTTCCCCCTCTTCCCTCTTCCGTCCCCTCTTCCCTCTCTTCCCTCTCTTCCCCCTCTTCCCTCTCTTCTCCCTCTTCCCTCTCTTCCCCCTCTTCCCTCTCTTCCCCTCTTCCCCCTCTTCCCTCTCTTCCCCCTCTTCCCACTCTTCCCTCTCTTCTCCCTCTCTTCCCTCTCTTCCCTCTCTTCCCTCTCTTCTCCCTCTTCCCTCTCTTCTCCCTCTGTGCCTGACAGTGCGAGGAAAAGGCAGTTTTATCCTCCTTTTATTCGTCCGCGATTCATTTCTCCTGAACATGGCCCGCTGCGTTGGGTGCTTGTGTGTCAGTCGTAATCCTTACAGACTAGAGAGAAAGGGGGAGAGACGGAGAGGGCAGAATGAGAGTTGAGGTGTGTGTGTGTGTGTGTGTGTGCATTACTAATGATGCTGCTATTTAGTAATAATTCATAAGCAGTTCATAAGGCAGACCATCAAATAGACTGATACCAACCACCTTAAGCCGCAGCTAACATTTTGCTTCTTCCTCTGTGACATTAATCACCAGTTAGTTCTTTTAACGCTTTAGATTCCACCTTTGATTGTGTTGCGTTCATTGGTCGCTTCAATATTATTCTCATTTATTTTTTTCTGCTATTGTTTCGCCCAAAACAGTAGTCTGTCCAGGAGCATGAATTAGGGAGAATAACAAGCTCGCCTAGTGAGATTGTTAGCTTGATTAAGCGCGGCCATATGCTGCAGTCACAGGAGAGAGGGAGAAAAGCACCTCAACATGACAACAACCCTGAATTAGAATTAAGAAACACTCATTTGGTTTTCCATCACAGTGGAATCGATGGGAGTCTTTCTCTCTCTCTCTCTCTCTCTCTCTTTCTCCCGCGCTCTCTCTCTCTCTTTCTCTCTCTCTCTCGACATTATTTCACTTTCTATATCTCTCCATCCACATTCTGCATTCTCTCCACCTGTGTTTTCTGTCTTTCTTTTCTTTCTTCTGTCTCTATCTCTTTCTCCTGAGACATACTTGTGCCTTTGACCTAGCTCCTCATGTCTTCTTTTCTCCTTCTTATCTTCCCCTCTGTCTCACACTTCTCTTACCTCTCTAATTGTTCCTCAGTGCCATCGTTACATTGGTACCCACCCCTCTGTCCCCCTACCCTCTCTCTGTCTCCATCTTCTTTCCCCTCTTTCTCCTACTGAGGGGAATAGACATCTCTCTCTCTCTCCCTCTCTCTCTCTCTCCCTCTCTACACACACACACTGAGGCTGAGAAATTAACCTTTCAGAGGAACAATACCATTACAAGCCTGGATGAATACCGCTCTGTGTTAGCGTGTGTGTGTCTTTGTGTCTCTGTGTATATGTGTGTGTCTTCTGAAATGAATACCGCTCTGCCATTCCACGGGGAAAACAGCAATGCCGCTTTTGTTTTTCCTCTTGTCTTAGATTACCATTAGTTTTATTAATGTTATGGTAATCACTGTTCCCCGCCCCTGTCATTCCCCTGCCCTGTAATGGAAGAAGGCTCAGAAGACACCCACTGATCTGTGTGGCTCCAGAGACCGACATGGCTCTGCCAGTTTCCACCGTGTCAATCTTTTATGAATACAGCTGGAGGAAACTAGCCGCTAGGGAGCTGCCGGAGACAATGTCTCAAACAAAGGGAATGGAAACAGAGGAGAATCACTCTGGTAATGGCTGTCCGACTTGGGGTAACGGGCTGCGTTCAATATTCAGATATTTACGCAGACGTTTTTTCACAAAGTCAGACTGCTGCCTTAGGCTTAACACAATGCAGAATTTACAGTTTTACCAGCATTAGAAATGGTAATCTAGATGTGTGTGTGTGTGTGTGTGTGTGTGTGTGTGTGTGTGTGTGTGTGATGTATAGTTATCTATAAGGTTCTATAGAGGATACTCTTTCCACACCTGCAGTACAGCTGTGTGTTAGGAGATGTCTTTCTTGTAAAGAGTATTCCCTCACCTGCAGTGTGTGTGCGTGCAGTCCAGTGTGTGTGCGTGCAGTCCAGTGTGTGTGCGTGCAGTCCAGTGTGTGTGCGTGCAGTCCAGTGTGTGTGCGTGCAGTCAAGTGTGTGTGCGTGCAGTCAAGTGTGCGGGTGTGTGTGTGTGTAAACCGTATTATTTCACATGCAGTAGACATCCTGTAAAATGATAATAAACACGGTACAGTGTGTGTGTGTGTGTGTGTGTGTGTGTGTGTGTGTGTGTGTGTGTGTGTGTGTGTGTGTGCAGGCCTAATGACTATCTGTGTTTGCATATAATGATGACTTTCTTACTGTCACCCCTCGTCTCCTCTCCATCCTTTCATCGTCAAATGTCCTCTCGGCCCTCCCCCCCCTCCTTCACATTGCTCTATGGTCTGTCCTCCCCTATCTGTCTTCCTCTCATCAGCCTTCTGCCCTCATATCCTTTCTTCCCTCCTTCCCCTTTCCCCTCTGACTAAGGTTTAGGTTAATTACTCCACCTCAACTGTAGCCCTGTCAATGCTAATTAAATCTCAGGCTTCTCTCTCTCTCTCTCTCTCTCTCTCTCTCTCTCTCTCTCTCTCTCTCTCTCTCTCTCTCTCTCTCTCTCTCTCTGAGAGGTGACATGGTAATGAGGGCGGTTGGATGTACATTTTGCATGTGTGGGACGAAGGTTTCACTTTGTTGTCTCCCACGTCTTTCTGTCTCTTCCGCCCACTCGCTTCTCTCTGTCTGTAGTAATCAGTGGTAATTATGAGGCAGTGAGGGCAGAGATGACCCGTGTGTTCATTTGATGCAGAGGGACCAAGGGACACTGTTTAATGTGATGGTGTCAAATGCTTAACACTCACTGGAGACACACACATATGTATGTACCACACACACACACACACACACACACACACACACACACACACACACACACACACACACACACACACACACACACACACACACACACACACACACACACACACACACACATACACACACACACACACCCTTAGGGACAGCAGCAAAATGGTACCTAATTAACAGTCTTTTCATGAGTGTGTGGTCGGACAGCCGAGAATGACGGTGGCGATGTAACATGTAATATCTGGCTTAGCCCTGGTGATGGCGGTGTGTGTGTGTTTTGCGTGTTTGTGTGTGTGTTTGCGCGTGTGTGTATGTGTGTGTGTCTGCGTGCATGTGTGTCTTCCCAGTGTTCTCGCCTGCGCATATATGTGTGTGTGAGTGGCTAATGGCATTTTACAGTAAAAGAGGAAACACAAGAAAGATATGTTTAACCTTATCAGAATCTCTGCAGTCTCATCTCTTTTCCATCTTCCCATTTCATTTTTTCAAGCGAAACCGCTGCGCTTTTTGCACTCTAACATTCTCATATATCTTTCGAAATGACTTCCTATATGTCTTATTGTCGAAGAGATTTCAGCCTGTGATGGGTTTTCTGTTAAAAGGAGTACATTGTGAAAAGCTTTTTTCTTGACATGCCATGATCATATATTTCAGATCACACTGAGAACTGGCTAGCTCCATACAAAATGTAATCTGTCACATTAGTAAAGAGATGCAGGGATCTTAACGGGAACAATGCACAGGCTCTTACGCACACGTATGCTCACACACGAATGCCTGGCTGCCTGCACACGCCCACATAAGATGCAGACTAAAGTGCTGCTAATGCATTCTCTGCCTTTACTTGTGGTCTGTGTGTGTGTGTGTGTGTGTGTGTGTGTGTGTGTGTGCGTGTGTGTGAGCAACAGACAGATCCATGTTGCCCTTTCAGTCTGGAGCCAGGGATTCCCATGTTGCTCAGGGTCAAATCACGGTGGTGAGCTTCTGAAGGCAGTTTATCAGGGGGTTTTCTGGATCCACAAAGGGGCTTCAGTGGTGGGTGTGGCCATGGGCAGGGTCTGATACTCTTGGATGTATCATTTGCACATTTTAGATTCTCCCTGACTTTTATTTTGGTGATTGTTAGGAGTAGTTTGGGCTATTCAGCATGATATGTCTATTATGGTGGGGGCATGGTAATGTCTGTTGGGTGGGTGGGGGCAGGGGGTAAAAGCTACTGGCCAGTCTGCTAGTTTTAGCCATGATGCGCCTGTACTGCCTGCGTCTGAGTGGGGGAAGCGGGGAGAACAGGCCGTGGCTCAGAGGTCCTTGACGATCTTTTTGGCCTTCCTGCGACACCCGGTGGGCAGGCGGTGTGCACTCAACGGTGCGTTCGGCTGAGCGTATCGCCCTCTGTAGCGCCTTGCGGTCCGCGGCGGTGGAGTTGCTATACCAGGCTGTGACGCAAGCCTGACAGAATGTTTTTGGTGATGCTCCTGTAGAACACTGTGAGGAACCTCGGGGACAGGCCACATTTCTCCAGCCTCCTAAGGTTAAAGTGTCCCTGTCCTTCCTTCTTCACCACGGTGTCCGTGTGTTTTGACCATTTCAGCTCACCGGAGATGTGTACGCCGAGGAACTTGACGTTTTCTGACCGACTCCATGGTGGCTCCGTTGATGAGGATGGGGGCGTGCCCAGCCTAGTTCCTCCTGAAGTCCACGATCAACTCCTTTGTTTCACTGACGTTGAAGGAGAGGTTGTTTACCTGGCACCAAACCGTCAGAGTGCCTACCTCCTCCCTGAAAGCCTTCTCATCGTTAGTAATCAGGCCTACTACTACTGATGGAACACAACCCTGCATCTCCGCCATCACACAAAAACGGTCCATTATAAATCGCAATCTGGGTCAGGTGGGCATCATTTGAAAACGTGTTCTATTGCCAGGACTATAGCGAAGTTATTTTTTATTTCACCTTTATTTAACCAGGTAGGCTAGTTGAGAACAAGTTCTCATTTGCAACTGCGACCTGGCCAAGATAAAGCGTAGCAATTTGACACATACAACAACACAGAGTTACACATGGAATAAACAAAACATACAGTCAATAATACAGTAGAACAAAAGAAAACAAAAAGTCTATATACAGTGAGTGCAAATGAGGTAAGTTAAGGAATAAATAGGCCATGGTGGCGAAGTAATTACAATATAGCAATTAAACACTGGAATGGTAGATCGGCAGAAGATGAATGTGCAGGTAGAGATACTGGGGTGCAAAGGAGCAAAATAAATAAATACCAGTATGGGAATGAGGTAGGTAGATAGATGGGCTGTTTACAGATAGGCTAAGTACAGGTGCAGTGATCTGTAAAATGCTCTGACAGCTGGTGCTTAAAGCTAGTGAGGGAGATGTGAGTCTCCAGCTTCAGAGGCTTTTGCAATTCGTTCCAGTCATGGGCAGCAGAGAACTGGAAGGAAAGACGACCAAAGGAGGAATTGGCTTTGGGGGTGACCAGTGAGATATACCTGCTGGAGCGCATGCTAAGAGTGGGTGCTGCTATGGTGACCAGTGAGGTGAGATAAGTCGGGGCTTTACCTAGCAGAGACTTGTAGATAACCTGTAGCCAGTGGATTTGGCGACGAGTATGAAGCAAGGGCCAACCAACGAGAGCGTATAGGTCGCCATGGTGGGTAGTGTATGGGGCTTTGGTGGCAAAACGGATGGCACTGTGATAGACTGCATCCAGTTTGTTGAGTAGAGTGTTGGAGGCTATTTTATAGATGACATCACTGAAGTCGAGGATCGGTAGGTTGGTCAGTTTTACGAGGGTATGTTTGGCAGCATGAGTGAAGGATGCTTTGTTGTGATATAGGAAGCCGATTCTAGATTTAATTTTGGATTGGAGATGCTTAATGTGAGTCTGGAAGGAGAGTTTACAGTCTAACCAGACACCCAGGTATTTGTAGTTGTCCACGTATTCTAAGTCAGAGCCGTCCAGAGTAGTGATGCTGGACGGGCGAGCAGGTGCGGGCAGCGATCAATTGAAGAGCATGCATTTAGTTTTACTTGCATTTAAGAGCAGTTGGAGGCCACGGAAGGAGAGTTGTTTGGCATTGAAGCTCGTCTGGAGGAGCCAAGTATACAGAATGGTGTCGTCTGCGTAGAGGTGGATCAGAGAATCACCAGCAGCAAGAGCAACATCATTGATGTATACAGAAAAGAGAGTCGGTCCGGGAATTGAACCCTGTGGCACACCCATAGAGACTGCCAGAGGTCCAGACAACAGGCCCTCCGATTTTACACACGAAATAAGATATTACAGATATTATTATGAAATAAGATATTACAGTGTTAGGCTTTCACAATGCAATTCAGGGAAACAGATCATTTTTGTGCGCATCGAAAGGAGTCACAAGTGCATTCAGGTGTGTGTGCTGTGGGCAGATTTTCTTTTCAGTAGATGAACATATAGGCTCCTTCTGTTACCCAGGGTATGACATCATGTCATCTTGTAACTGTACATCAAACATAGTGATTATAAACACTGACACTGTACTGTATATGACATGAGGTTTATGATATGGAAATGTTGAGTGCACATTTGGATTCACGGGTTGTTTGGCTTGCGTCTATGACATCAAAGCAGCATTTATTATTCATTCACAACGTCTGATCTTTCACAATGCATCGTGTCCTCTTCAATTACATAATTTCCCTCACTAGGTCAACAAAATATGTCCAGCCACTTGAGTTCCAAGTAAGGCATTTATCAGTGACCACGTCTGCAATTTTTCAACCTGCATATGGGTGCGAGTGTAAAGGACTCCATTTAAACCCGGAAAAACATGTTCATCCCGGACATTCTGTAGAATTATATTTGATTTTACTGATGGAAGTTTGTGTGTGTGTGTTTGTACGCGTGTCACATCTCTTCACATTTCTCCACATTTTCTCAAGATACATTAGTTAATGCAGGCACATACCGTCGATATCCCACTCGTACATTGTCTAGAGTATGAAAATTGCCATGCAGAGAAAAAATACCAGTGAACTTTCACAGTGCTTCTCTATTTCTCAGAGAAGGGTACACTTGACAAATCCCTCATGAGGAGTGTTTTTACTGAACTAATACTTTATTTTAATACTTTATTTTAGTCAACAATAAACCCACAGCTTCACCCCTAAGGGGTTCAGATTCATCACCAGTGTGTGTGTGTGTGTGTGTGTGTGTGTGTGTGTGTGTGTGCAGGGATTTTTCTGTAATTGAAAGCTTTTTTTCCCCAGGTCGCCTAAGTCTAAACAGTATATTATATATAAATACATTTTCGGTATTTAAAAAAAGTTTTCAGAGTCAACTCAAACAACTAAACCCGATTATAAAATATGTAGAAAAGATCATGGACACTGAACACACAAAACATTAAGAACGCCTGCTCTTTCCGTGACATACTGTAGACTGACCAGTAACATGACTGTCACATGTTAAATCTACTTAAATCAGTGTAGATGAAGGGGAGGAGACAGGTTAACGATTACAAGCATACCCATAACATGATGCAGCCACCACTATGCTTGAAAATATGGAGGTTGGTTCTTAGCAATGTATTGGATTGGATTTGCTCCAAACATAAAACTTTGTTGTCACACCCTGATTGGTTTAACCTGTCTTTGTGCTTGTCTCCAACCCCCTCCAGGTGCCGCCCATCTTCCTCATTATCCCCTGTGTTGCCAGTTTGTCTCGTCTTGTCAGGTCTATCAGCATGCTTTCCCGTTTTCCTGTTTCTAAAGTGTTTGTTTCCTAGTTTTTCCAGTTATGACCATTCTGCCTGCCCTGACCCTGAGCCTGCCTGCCATCCTGTACCTGCCTGACTCTGACCTGATTACGAACCTCAGCCTGTTCTTTGCCTCACACTCTAATAAATGATTGAGAACTGTACTTTCCACCTCCTGTGTCTGTATCTGGGTCATATCCTGAGTCCTGATATTGTTATTCAGGACAAAAAGTGAATTGCTTTACCACATTTTTATATTATTACTTTAGTGCCTTGCGGTAAACAGGATGCATGTTTTGGAATATTTGTATTCTGTACAGGCTTCCTTCTTTTCACTCTGTCAAGTAGGTTAGTATTGTGGAGTAACGACAGTGGCTAGTGGCTAGTGATACATGTATTACATAAAGATGGCAAGATGCAGTAGATGGTATCGAGTACAGTATATACATATGAGATGAGTAATGTAGGGTATGTAAACATAAAAGTGTCATAGTTTAAGTGGCTAGTGATACATGTGTTACATAAAGATGGCAGGATGCAGTAGATGGTATAGAGTACAGTATATACATATGAGATTAGGAATGTAGGGTATGTAAACATTATATTAAGTGGCATTGTTTAACTTCTTAAGTGTAGGGGGCAGGATTTTCGTTTTTGGCTAAAAAATATACTCATTTGAAACTGCCTATTTCTCAGGCCCAAAAACTAGAATATGCATATGATTGACAGATTAGGATAGAAAACACTCTAAAGTTTCCAAAACTGTCAAAATATTGTCTGTGAGTATAACAGAACTGATATTGCAGGCGAAAACCTGAGGAAAATCAAACCAGGAAGTGCTGTTTTTCCTGAAAGCTCTCTGTTCCATTAGATGCCTTGCCTCCATTTAAATGGATATCAACCAGATTCCTTTTCCTATGGCTTCCTCAAGGTGTCAACAGTCTTTAGACATAGTTTCAGGCTTTTATTTTGAAAAATGAGCGAGTGGGGAAGCCATTGTCTCTCCTCCTCCTATTGAAAAAGCGACAGTCCCGGTTGATATATTACCGATTATATATTTTAAAAACAACTTGAGGATTGATTATAAAAAAACGTTTGACATGTTTCTGTGGACATTACGGATACATCTGCGATGTCGTGACCGCTCAAGCCTGTGGATTTCTGAACATAACGCGCCAAACAAATGGAGGTATTTTGGATATAAAAATAATCTTTATGGAACAAAAGGAACATTTATTGTGTAACTGGGAGTCTTGTGAGTGCAAACATCCGAAGATCATCAAAGGTAAGTGATTTAATCTATTGCTTTTCTGACTTTCGTGACCAATCTACTTGGCTGCTAGGTGTTTGTAATATTTTGTCTACTGAGAGGGATGTTCTTACATAAACGCTTGTTATGCTTTCTCCGAAAAGCTGTATTGAAATCTGACACGCCAAGCTAAGCTGTGTTTTGCTATATTGCACTTGTGGTTTCATGAAAATGTAATAATTTTAGTAATTTCATTTGAATTTGGCGCGCTGCAATTCAGCGGGTGTTGATGAAAATGATCCCGCTAAAGGGATGGGTGAGTCAAGAAGTTAAAGTGGCTAGTGATACATTTTTTACATCAATTTCCAATATTAAAGTGGCTGGAGTTGAGTCAGTATGTTGGCACCAGCCACTCAATGTCAGTGGTGGCTGTCTGATGACCTTGAGATAGAAGCTGTTTTTCAGTCTCTCGGTCCCTGCTTTGATGCACCTGTACTGACCTCGCCTTCTGGATGATAGTGTGGTGAACAGGCAGTGGCTCGGGTGGTTGTTGTCCTTGATGATCTTTATGGCCTTCCTGTGACATCGGGTGGTGTAGGTGTCCTGGAGGGCAGGTAGTTTGCCCCCGGTGATACGTTGTGCAGACCTCACTACCCTCTGGAGAGCCTTATTTTCCTGACACCACAATCCGAGGGACCTCACCTCCTCCCTGTAGGCCGTCTCGTCGTTGTTGATGATCAAGCCTACCACTGTAGTGTCGTCCGCAAACTTGATGATTGAGTTGGAGGTGTGCATGGCCACGCAGTCGTGGGTGAACAGGAAGTACAGGAGAGGGCTCAGAACGCACCCTTGTGGAGCCCCGGTGTTGAGGATCAGCGGGTTGGAGATGTTGTTACCTACTCTCACCACCTGGGGCCGGCCCGTCAGGAAGTCCAGTAGAGCTTGATGATGAGTTTGGAGGTTAACTTGAAGTACTTAGAAATGTGAAGCTTGAGAAACATGGAAAAAACGTCTAATTCTGAAGTGAGACTGTGAGAGCTAGTTGACTTACTATGTGACGTGTTAAGCTCATTTTCTCTCTGAATTTATGCAGGCTTGCTATATAACAAAGGGGTTGAACACTTATTGACTCAAGACGTTGCAGCTTTTCATTTTGTGTTTATTTGTTCTTTCTGGATGCACCGTGTATGTTCGTTCCCTGTATGTCCAATTTCATGTGTGACAGTGCGTGCCTTATTCTTGTCCTATCAACAGGAAATATGAACGCTAAAATAAAAAAAACTTTGCTTGGGTGCACACCGTGCAACCTGTCCTCCCCCCTTCCCTAGCCTGGTCCAGGATGGATGAGTGCAGGGTGGTACTCATTTGTCTCTGCCTCCCACCATCAGGCTCTTCTGTAGCCTGATGTATACCTGTCAGCACACACACACACACACACATACACACACACACACACACACACACACACACACACACACACACACACACACACACACACACACACACACACACACACACACACACACACACACACACACACACACACACACACACACACACACACACACGCCATTATGATGGTTAGAAAGATTCCCAGAGACAAGGTCTTGACAGCTGTGTTCACCTGTCATAATGTTTCCCTGCTAGTGTGTCTCTGTCGCCAGGGAGAGAGAGAGAAAGAGAGAGAAAATAGGTAGTCAAGGGAGGAGTAAGGGGAGAGGCCGACAGACAGTCAGGAAAAATGAGAGATGGGATGATGTGGAGGGAGTGTGAGACAGAGAGAGTGGGAAGCCTCTCACTCAAGAGAAAAGAGACCAAATCAATGACAGCATGTTTGTTTGTGATGATGAAGACATTGATATGAAGCAGCTCATTTGTTGTATTACTGCTGGTTGGCGAGGCTGGGGACAGACTGTCAAATACAGTTAGAGCCGCTGCCTGCACGGTGGCATCGCATAAATCATGACAAACTGCCTCGTGCCAGACAGGCTCTGTGTGTGTCCGTGTGTGTGTGTGTGTGGCTGTGTGTGAGTGAGTGTGTGAAAGTGTGTGTGTGTGTCCTACCTCTGATTCTTTCTCTCTGGCAGTCTCGGCACTGTGATCCTCTGGGATGCCATGACCAGTACCTCACCTCTGAGCTGAATTATTCACACACACACACACACACACACACACACACACACACACACACACACACACACACACACACACACACACACACACACACACACACACACACACACACACACACACACACACACACACACACACACACACACACACACACACACACTAATGCCATGTGTGTTGAATGCTTTAGCCTCATCTCTTATCTCTCAGCCTGCACAGGTCTGCCAGGCATCATTTCCATTTCCACACCACACACATACTACACCAGAATAGCTGACATTTGATAGAATTCAATACATTGTAGTTTGCAAGGTAAATGTAAATATTTTAGCCCCAGTTGTGTCATGATGACTGGAATGGTTATATAAAAGGTTTTGGATGGGCAACAGAAAGACAGAATATACCCTCTGGGCATCAGTCACACACACTGTGAAGACACACACATGCACACAAACAGACACACAATTGTAAGTAACATTGAACGTACAGACAAATACAGACATAACGCTTCGTGGGGTCAGGAGGCAGTGAACACACACACACACACACACATGCACACACACGCCGCATACACACGCACAGAGACATCAGCAGGGAACAAACACACACTCTTGCAGAAGGTAAGTGGCGTGGGGGAGATTGTGAACTCTAGTTGAACTCGAGAGGAGAACCAATAATACCCCACCCATACAACGAACCAATCACATACCAGCCTCCCCCTCCACAAACACACACACAGCTTAATATAATATAATTAAATGACATAGAACAGAATAACTTTACTTCCGGTGTGGCATTCAGAATAAAACAGTCCTTAGACTACAATAAGTAAATACACAAATCTGTAGCAGCACAATCCACATAGAAAAGGACATTATTTTGAAATGGCTCCTTCTGATTAAATATCAAATGAAGACCTATCCTTCTGATCTTACACGTCTCTCTGGTTGAATATTGATATAACGGTTTGATATAACAGTTTGACATAACAGTTTCTATGTCACCGTTTCTACATTACAGACAAATAGTGTTGTGCGTTCGTCACATAACGGATAGGCCTACATACATTTAGCTAGTTCAAATCCTTCAGTCGAACAGAATGTGACTGGCTGTGTGTCTCTGGCACGTTCATGAATCATTCAGCGAGCGCCCTGTGTCAGAAATATGTTTCATTCACATCAAGTAGAAGGTAACAACACCCACCACCCTTGATTTGCCACGCATTACTAGGAACAACTTGTGGATTTCATTTCTGAGTCCTCTTTTTGTTTTGTAGTAGGTGTATTTGGAAATGGTGCTGTTTGGAGGTGTTAGGAGTGAGATGAAATGGTTGTGGCTTTGTTGTAGTCTATAGCTGCTAGAGGGGGTGGGGTCTCTAAAACATTCATGTGTCACTATGTGTGACCCCGGCTCACTACTTAACCAAGTCTCAACGTCAACTCCAAGCCCAAGGCTGTAGTCTCCATCAAGAGCTATTGAACATGGATCAGCACACAAACACACACACACACACACACACACACACACACACACACACACAAAACCAACACACACACACACCACTCCTCCCTGATCAGCACAATCTAAATGCTAAACCAAAGGCTCTCTCAGGGGTAAACTGTGGATGGCCTGCTGATTTTCCTCTCCTTATAGACAAATTCAACAGAGAACACAACTCACACTTCACATGCAGAGAGGTAGTGTGTGTGTGTGTGTGTGTGTGTGTGTGTGTGTGTGTGTGTGTGTGTGTGTGTGTGCGCGCGCGTGTGCGTGCGCGTGTGCATGTGTCAGAAATACATGCAAATCCGTTCTCTACCGCACACAAACTCATGCATTTTGGTAACACAAAATCCCACATGCACACACATAACACTTCACTTCAGCCTTTGTTATCTAGATCATAGACTGAATGAATTCACAAAATCTCTCATTGGTGCAAAATCCTATTTTCTTTGCCAATTTCAGGTGGTGTCAATAATGACTAGGTAGGGTAGTGAAGTGTTTCCACTATGTGGAAATTGGAAATGCATATATAGTTGCTCACTAAGACATTTCCACTCACACAAAGCATGCCTTCAGAAAGTATTCAGACCTTTGACTTTTTCCACGTTTCGGTGTGTTTCAACTTGAATTTATAATGGATTCAATTGAGTTTTTGTGTTGCTGGCCTACCTACAATACCCTGTATTGTCAAAGTGGAATTGTGTTTTTCAAAACTTTTTACAAATGAAAAGATGAAAAGTCTTGAGTCAATAAGTATTCAACCCTTTTGTTATGGCAATCCTAAATCATTTCAGGAGTAAACATGTGCTTAAGAGGTCATGAATTTTGAAAGACTACCTCATCTCTCTACTCCACACATACAATTACCTGTAAGGTCCCTCAGCCGAGCAGTGCATTTCAAACACAGATTCAACCATAAAGACCTGCAAGGTTTCCCAATGCCTCAAAAAGAAGGGCACCTATTGGTCGATGGGTAAAAATATAAAAAACAGACATTGAATATCCCTATGAGCATGGTGAAGTTATTCATTCGACTTTGGATGGTGTATCAATACACCGAGTCACTACAAAGATACAGGCGTCCTTCCTAAATCAGTTAGAGGAAGGAAACCACTCAGGGATTTCACCGTGTGATGGCAGAACACTGAGGATGGATAAACGACATTGTAGAAACTATTCCAAAACATGCATCCGGTTTGCAATAATTGTTTGCAATAAGGCACTAACGTAAAACTGAAAAAAAATGTGGCAAAAAAAAATAACTTCATGTCCTGAATACAAAGCATTATGTTTGGGGCAAATCCAACACAACACATCACTGAATCCCACTCTTCATATTTCCAAGCATGGCGGTGGCTGCATCATGTTATGGGTATGCTTTTCATCAGCAAGGACTAGCGAGTTTTGTATGATAAACATAAATTGAATAGAGCTAAGCACCAGCAAAATCCTAGAGGAAAACCCTGTTCAGTCTGCTTTCTAAAGACACTGGGAGACAAATTCACCTTTCAGCAGGACAATCACCTAAAACACAAGGCCAAATATACCCTTTGTTGTTTACCAAGACAACATTGAATGTTTCTGAGTGGCCTAGTTACAGTTGTGACTTAAATTGGAATGAAAATCTATGGCAAGACTTAAAAATGACTGTCTAGCAATGATCAACAACCAACTTGACAGAGCCTGAATTTTTTAAAATAATAGTGTGCAAACATTGTACAATCCAGGTGTGCAAAGCCGAGACTTACCCAGAAAGGCTCACTGTAATCACTGCCAAAGGTGATTCTAACATGTATTGACTCAGGGGGTTGAATACTTATCTAATCAAGATTTGTATATTAGTGTTTTATTTTTCATAGATGTTATATACATTTTAGAGGATTTTGTGTTTAATCCCACATTGTAACACAACAAAATATTTTAAAAAATCAAGGCGTGTGACTACTTTCTGTAAGGCCCTGTACATACTCTTTCATCTTTACACACCCTTCTATTACCTAGGCTGCAGGCACAGAGATGTGGGAGTGTGTATAACAAACCGTCCCCTGTACTGCACATCCTTAGCATTAAGATTCAGCGTAGCCTTCCACCGAGGTGTGTGCGTCTGTGTGTGTGTGTGTGTGTGTGTTTCCCTGCCCCTGCTTTGCATTCTTCCACCTGCAGGTCCATAAATCTGTCCCTTTCAGCGCCGAGCCCTGTGGTGTCAGCCAGGGGAATGGAGCTCTACACCTTGCTATATGCAGCTTCTCATCACCCACTAACACGATAACCGCATTAACGCTAATAGATCCAACCAGGAGAAGAAGTGTCTGTGTGTGTGATATGTGTGTGTATAACTGTGTGTGTGTGTCTGGGTGTGTGTCTCTGTCTGTCTGTGTGTGTGTGTCTCTGTCTGTGTGTGTGTCTGTGTGTCTGTGTGTCTGTGTGTCTGTGTGTGTGTGTGTGTGTGTGTGTGTGTGTGTGTGTGTGTGTGTGTGTGTGTGTGTGTGTGTGTGTGTGCGCGTGCGTGTGTGTGTGCGCGCGCAGGTGTGTAGAGCGAGGACGCCCTGATGGAGATTGATTTGCTGGGTAATGAAAACCCACTCCTGCCCTCGTCCTCCTCCGAGAGAGATCTACAAAGAGAACGCAGTGAACGAAGGAACCGATGAACGAATGAGTGAACGCCTGAGAGACTAAAGAGAAGGGGGATCCCCGGAGGGAGAAAAGGAGAGAAGTGGTGGAGCGTGAATGGAGATCAGAGCACCTACTCTTTCAAACCCCCCTCATGGAGAATTACTCCAAGGCTCCTTCTTCTGTGATCAATTCCCAGCTAGCTATCGGACCACTTGTAGTTATGAGGCAGCACAACACTGCAGGCAAGCCCATGTCAAAGCCTCACCGTTTAAGGGATGGCAGTTGATAGGAGGGTATGCTGTAAGCAGCCCAACAGCACACCACCAACCACGGCTAACCAACAGTTGGTATACCATTGGCTTGAGGAAAGAGGGTGGGGGGGTGAGAAGAGAAGAGGAGAGGAGAGGAGGATGGGCTCCGGTATATGAGTAGAGTTTTTACCCCCTGAGAACCCCTCCTCTCTGATCCCATGGCAACAATGATCTATAATTCATGCTAACAAATGGAAAAGGGAAAGAGTTTACACCAGAGGAACACACACACACGCACATGCACACATGCTCACACATGCTCACACACACACACACACACACACACACACACACACACACACACACACACACACACACACACACACACACACACACACACACACACACACACACACACACACACAGACACCCCAACAAGTGTGTGTGCGGAGATCAAGGACAGTTTACAGGGGAGCACACACATACACTCCCTCCCTCTCTCTCTAACGCAGCATAATAGGCCATTTCTAAAATGGCTGACGCTCAGCGGGTTGATGGGGGGTCTCCCTGTCTCTTGGGGCTCAGGCGGGCATTGCCATCCCTGTGGTGATAGAGCTTTGGGTCTATCCTCAGTGACAGAGATGATATATGGACAGATAAATACTTTATTGATCACCGTGGGGAAATACAGAAACACAATACCAACCCAGTCCCATTCTGTGAGTTACAGAAATGCCATCAGGGGATTAGAGAGGGTGGAGAGGATTTCAGTTTCTGGGAAATAGCCATCTAATATCTCTGGCGCCTCACTGGATGATCAAAAGAAACAGACACGTCTAATCGCCTCCCATTGGGCCATCAGTCGGAGTTTGAGTGGGCTGAGGGACAGGTTGTGTGTAGAACTGTGCGTGTGTCTGTACAGTATGTGTGCTTAGTGTGCAATGCTGCGTGTGTGTGTGTGCGTGCGTGAGCGCGCACGTGCGTGTGATATGTGCAGATGTATGTGCCCTGATATGTGCCGATAAGTGTCCGTGAATAACTTTAGCCCCTGCCGGTGTAGTTGCTTTTTCATTAGCGTCACTATAAGCTCAACCCATCCCATCCCCAGCTCCTGTCGGTGATAGGATCAGTGACAGGTTTTTCAATAGAGACCCTATCGCTCTCTTACATCAGGGTTGCAGGAGTGTCGAAAGGTATAAACCCTCCTAAGCCTGAGGATTACCATCCCCTCATCTTTTATTCAATCCCTCTCTTCCGGAGGAGAGGGAAAAGGGGGGAGCGAGGAGAAAAACATATTTTATCCCTTACGCTACTTGATGAATCTGCTCTTGGTGGGTAAACTATTTGTGGGTAAACAATTTTTTCAGTGTGCTGGAAATTCCTCCATGCGTCTCTTCCCCTCCTTGCCTCGGCTAACCAAATCTAATTTGGCTTGGCGACTCACAAACACACACGCAGGCACATGGGGGGGAATATCCACACGCACGTACACACATGGACACTCACACACACACACACACACACACACACACACACACACACACACACACACACACACACACACACACACACACACACACACACACACACACAACCAGTTATTAGCATGTGTGCCAGGCTGTATACACGTCGATATTGTATGAGGCTCGCAGGGCTGTTGAGTGACGCAGGTCTGGTCCTTGTGAAAGAGATGAGCAGCCTTTAAAACAGTCTTCAGAATAGAAGGCCAGATGCTGAAGCCCGTTCTCATCGCGCAGTGGCGTCACCTTCCTGAGACCTGAAGTACTGTCCCTCTTGACTGTCAAATGGTTGGGTATATATATTTATATATTTATTTAATCCAGTGCTTCAGGAAATGTGCTGTATTGTGAAGAGCATGGTAAAATTGGTACAGGATACTGCAATTAAGAAAAAAATCTATAGTCCGGAGCTAGAATTATGCTTACACAGAATTCTGGGTAAAATATTGTAGAATTTTAAATGTTGCATGCTATGCAAATCTCCAAGAGTATATATATTTGTTGTACGTCCGTTCTCCTTTCGTGTGTTCTCCATCACACATCACTCAGAAACAACAGGAATTCAACATCAAAAAGAACAAGAGCAGGATCTAGCAACCTTGTATATTTTACCATGGCCTTTGGCTTTGTGAATAATCAAATACATGTACCGGCAGGTTGCTACTATTGTATCGTTCACAGATCAACGCTGAAACATGAACACAATAATTTGTGAGAGTTTTCATTGATCCAATTACGTTTAAATGAGCTAATAACAAAAACGGTGTTGTCAGTGGTGGAATAAATACCCAAATGTCATGCTTGTGTGAAAGGAAAGATAGGATTAAAAGACAATGACTCATGTAAAAGAGAAAGTCACCCAGTGAAATCCTACTTGAGTAAAAGTCAAAAATGATTTGGTTTTAAATATACTTAAGTATCAAAGCAAATGTACAAGCTAAAATATACTTCCGTATCAAAAGTTAAAGTCGAAATCATTTCAAATTCCATATATTAAGCAAGCCAGACGGCACCATTTTCTTGTTTTTAAAAATGTATTTACAGATAGCCAGGGGCACGCTGCAACACTCAGACATCATTTACAAACTAAGCATTTGTTTAATGAGTCCGCCAGATCAGTAGGGATAACCAAGGATGTTCTCTTGATAAGTGTGTGAATTTGACTACTTCCCTGTCCTGCTAAACATTCAAAAAGTACTTTTGGGTTTCAGGTATATTGTACGGAGTAAAAAGTACATCATTTTCTTTAGGAATGTAAGTGAAGTAAAAGTATAAGTTGTCAAAAATATAAGTAGTATTTCTACTTAAGTACTTTACACCACTGGGTGTTGTGAGTGTGGTGTACTGTAGCTCTGGGGTATGTGTGAAGAAGGAAGGTTGTTCCCACTGAACAAGAACAAGCTGCTTTTAAGTTGAATAAGATGCTGGAGAGAAATGGGGAACTAAACTTGAGTAACATATACAGTGGGGCAAAAAAGTATTTAGTCAGCCACTAATTGTGCAAGTTCTCCCACTTAAAAAGATAAGAGAGGCCTGTAATTTTCATCATAGATACACTTCAACTATGACAGACAAAATGAGGGAAAAAAATCCAGAAAACAACATTGTAGGTTTTTAATGAATTTATTTGCAAATTATGGTGGAAAATAAATATTTGGTCACCTACAAACAAGCAAGATTTCTGGCTCTCACAGACCTGTAACTTCTTCTTTAAGAGGCTCCTCTGTCCGTCACTCGTTACCTGTATTAATGGCACCTGTTTGAACTTGTTATCAGTATAAAAGACACCTGTCCACAACCTCAAAGAGTCACACTCCAAACTCCACTATGGCCAAGACCAAAGAGCTGTCAAAGGACACCAGAAACAAAATTGTAGACCTGCACCAGGCTGGGAAGACTGAATCTGTAATAGGTTAGCAGCTTGGTTTGAAGAAATCAACTGTGGGAGCAATTATTAGGAAATGGAAGACATACAAGACCATTGACAATCTCCCTTGATCTGGGGCTCCACGCAAGGTCTCACCCAGTGGGGTCAAAATGATCACAAGAACAGTGAGCAAACATCCCAGAACCACACGGGGGGACCTAGTGAATGACCTGCAGAGAGCTGGGACCAAAGTAACAAAGCCTACCATCAGTAACACACTACGCCACCAGGGACTCAAATCCTGCAGTGCCAGACGTGTCCCCCTGCTTAAGCCAGTACATGTCCAGGCCCGTCTGAAGTTTGCTAGAGAGCATTTGGATGATCCAAAAGAAGATTGGGAGAATGTCATATGGTCAGATGAAACCAAAATCTAACTTTTTGGTAAAACCTCAACTCGTCGTGTTTGGAGGACAAAGAATGCTGAGTTGCATCCAAAGAACACCATACCTACTGTGAAGCATGGGGGTGGAAACATCATGCTTTGGGGCTGTTTTTCTGCAAAGGGACTAGGACGACTGATCAGTGTAAAGGAAAGAATGAATGGGGCCATGTATCGTGAGATTTTGAGTGAAAACCTCCTTCCACCAGCAAGGGCATTGAAGATGAAACGTGGCTGGGTCTTTCAGCATGACAATGATCCCAAACACACCGCCCGGGCAGCATTTCAAGGTCCTGGAGTGGCCTAGCCAGTCTCCAGATCTCAACCCCATAGAAAATCTTTGGAGGGAGTTGAAAGTCCGTGTTGCCCAGCAACAGCCCCAAAACATCACTGCTCTAGAGGAGATCTGCATGGAGGAATGGCCCAAAATACCAGCAACAGTGTGTGAAAACCTTGTGAAGACTTACAGAAAACGTTTGACTTCTTGTCATTGCCAACAAAGGGTAAATAACAAAGTATTGAGATAAACTTTTGTTATTGACCAAATACTTATTTTCCACCATAATTTGCAAATAAATTCATAAAAAATCCTACAATGTGATTTTCTGGATTTTCTTTCTCATTTTGTCTGTCATAGTTGAAGTGTACCTATGATGAAAATTACAGGCCCCTCTCATCTTTTTAAATGGGAGAACTTGCACAATTGGTGGCTGACTAAATACTTTTTTGCCCCACTGTATATTTTATTGAACTAGGCACGTCAGTTAAGAACAAGTTCTTTTTTACAATGACAGCCTATCCCGGCCAAAACCTAATCAGAACGAAGCTGGGCCAATTGTGCGCCGCCCTATGGGACTCCCAATCACTAAACAGTTGTGATACAGCCTTGAATCAAACCCAGGTCTGTAGTGACGCCTCTAGCACTGAGATGGACAGTCTTAGACCACTGCGCCACTCAGGAGTCCCATAAGATCCCTTAATACCAAGAAGTTAGTTCAGTGGGCTAACACGTGTATGAGTGCTATGTTTGTGTTCATGTGTGCATGTGTGTAGGGCTGTGGCGATACCAGTATCACAATCATTTTTCCAATGCAAAAATGAAAACATGAAGCAGACCAAACTCTTTGTTTGTTTAAAACCTCTCTAGGGTATGTGGGATGGTAGCGTCCCACCTGACCAACATCCAGTGAAATTGCAGAGCGCCAAATCAAAAACAGAAATACTGATTATAAAAATTCAGAAAACATACAAGTGTTATACATACTGTAGGTTTAACCTCTTTAAACTAGGGGGCACTATTTTTATGTTTGGAAAAATAACGTTCCCAAAGTAAATGGTCTATTTCTCATGACCAGATGCTAGAATATGCATATAATTGACAGATTAGGATAGAAAACACTCTAACGTTTCCAAAACTGTACAAATATTGTCTGTGAGTATAATAGAACTGATATTGCAGGCGAAAGCCTGAGGATAATCCAATCAGGAAGTGCCTCTTATTTTGAAACCTCTGTGTTCCTATGCGTGCCTGTCCTCCATTTAAAGGGATATCAACCAGATTCCTTTTTCTGTGGCTTCCCTAAGGTGTCGACCGGTCTTTAGACATAGTTTCAGGCTTTTATTTTGAAAAATGAGCGTGAAGGATCACATTGCGTAAGTGGAGAGGTGGGTAATCTCAGAGTGAGATGGTGCGCAATTGAGTGAAGTGGCCATTATTCCTCCCGCTAAAAAAGAAAAAGCTACACACGGTTGATATATTATCGAATATATATTATAAAAACTACCTGAGAAATGATTATAAAAAACGTTTGACATGTTTCTGTGGACATTATGAAGACTATTTGGAATTTCCGTCTTCGTTGTCGTGACCTCTCTTTCCTGTGGATGTCTGAACATAACGCGCCAAACATCGGTATTTTGGGTATAACAATTATCTTTATGGAACAAAAGGAACATTTGCTGTGTAACTGGGAGTCTCGTGATTGAAAACATCCAAAGATCATCAAAGGTAAACGGTTAATTTGATTGCTTTTCTGATTTTCGTGACCAAGCTTCCTGAGTGTACATAATGCTATGCTAGGCTATCGATAAACTTACACAAACGCTTGGATTGCTTTCGCTGTAAAGCATCATTTCAAAATCTGAGACGACAGGGTGATTAACAAAAGGCTAAGCTGTGTTTCAAAATATTGCACTTGTGATTTTATGAATATGAATATTTTCTAGTAATATTATTTGACTGTTGCGCTATGCTATTCAGCGGTTGCAGACTAAAATTATCCCGCTACAGGTATTGGTAGCGTCAATAAATTAAACATTAACTTCTTGTGAATCCAACCACGGTATCAGATTTCAAAAAGGCTTTACGGCGAAAGCATACCATGCGATTATTTGAGAACATCGCCCAGCAGACAAATCATTAAAAACAGTAACCAGCCAAGTAGAGTTACACAAGTCAGAAATAGAGATAAAATTAATCACTTACCTTTGATGATCTTCATATTGTTGCACTCATAAGACAGTCATTTACTCAATAAATGTTCATTTTGTTCGATTGTGACTCTCTTTATATCCAAAAACCTCAATTTTGTTTGCGCATTTTCTTCAGTAATCCACAGGCTCAAATGCAGTCACAACAGGCAGACAAAAAAAATCCAAATTGTATCCATAAAGTTCATAGAAACATGTCAAATGATGTTTATATTCAATCCTCAGGTTGATTTTAGCCTAAATAATTGATAATATTTCAACCGGACAAGAACGTCTCAATATAAAAGGTAAACAAGGAAGGCACTCTCTTGGACGCGCATGAAAAAGCTTTGTGACACTTTAGGGTCCAGTCATTCAGACTGGTCTTACTCCCTCATTTTTCAGAATACAAGCCTGAAACAATTTATAAAGACTGTTGACATCTAGTGGAAGGCATAGGAACTGCAATTTGAGTCCTAAGCCAAAGGATACTGTAATGGTATTGAATAGAAAACTACAAAAATAAAAAAATCCTACTTCCTGGATGGATTTTTCTCAGGTTCTTGCCTGCCTAATCAGTTCTGTTAAACTCACAAACATTATTTTAACAGTTTTGGAATACAATAGTAGAGTGATAGAGTGTTTATAATAATAGAGTGTTTTCTATCCAAATCTACCAATATGCATATATATATATATATATATATATATATATATATATATATATATATATATATATATATATATATATATATATATATATATATATATATATATATGCCTATCCTAGCTTCTGGGCCTGAGTAGCAAGCCGTTTACTTTGGGCACGCTTTTCATCCAGTGGTGAAAAAAATTGACATATTGCATGACTGTCAATCATATTCCATTCACTCAGTTCAATGTAACATTCATCGGTTGAGGCTACTACATGATACCCACATTTTCCTTTTACCCACCATGAGGTTGGTACAACCTAGCCTATGAATGAATGTTTACAATGTAGGTGCACAGATCAAGAGAAATTTGAGTAATCAAGCTGACAGACATTGACACATTCAATACCACCTTGCACACTCTTGCCTGCATCTAGCTGATCTAGGGTGTAATCATTAGTCCAACAGTTGCAAACGGGAGTTTCAATTGAACAAATTCATGTTTATCTCCATTTTGTTCCGTTTTCTTCTGTTCAATGAATTATTTTCAACAGAATCGGCAGAATGAATACACCCCTGATCACACGGAAACACAGTTCACTTTCATAGCAGCCACATACAAACAGCATGATTGCGTAGATCGTTGTAAAATTCCTTCTCGCATATACATGCTCTCCTTCTCTCACCTTTTCCCTTTGCTTGTGGGCTTCAGTTTACAACACGTCAGCTGTCTGTGACTAGATGAAACCTTCACATCATAAACACTAACCGCTACACAGCCTACATCATTGTCACCCTATTAGCTAATGTCATAGTCAACATAGCTACTAGAACTAACTAATTATAAACCAGCTAAAATCATGCAGTACAGTGTACAGTCAGCAAGCAGTTACACCGGCAGGCCCCGGTGGCAATAAACTAATACAAAAAAAAGCTTACCTTGACTTGGAAGAGTTCCAGTGTTGGATAGCCAAAGCCAGCTAGGTAACATAGCATCCCTCTCTGTTTGAGCCAGGTGGTTGAGTAAGCTAAACTAGCTAGCTGAGTAACTGAAAGTAAATAAAAAATACAACAAAATATAGCTAGCGCTCTCTCTCCTCATTCATTTTTTAAGAATGACTTTGCTTAAAACTTCAACTATTGTCTTTCGCTCTCTTTGAGTCAACTACTCACCACATTTGATGCACTGCAGTGCTAGGTAGCTGTAGCTTATGCTTTCAGTACTAGATTCATTCTCTTATCCTTTGATTGGGTGGACAACGTGTCAGTTCATGCTTCAAGAGCTCTGATAGGTTGGAGGATGTCCTCCGGAAGTCGTCATAATTACTGTGTAAGCCTATGAAAGGGGGTGAGAACCATGAGCCTCCTAGGTTTTGTAATAAAGTCAATGTACCCAGAGGAGGACGGAAGCTAGCTGTCCTCCGGCTACACCATAGTGCTACCCTACAGAGGGCTGTTGAGGCTACTGTAGACCTTCATTGCAAAACAGTGTGTTTTAATCAATTATTAGGTGACGTGAGTATATTTAGTACTGTTTTATCTAAAAATTATAACTTTTTAAATGTTTCACAAGTCAAATCAAATTTTATTTGTCACATAGACATGGTTAGCAAATGTTATTGCGAGTGTAGCGAAATGCTTGTGCTTCTAGTTCCGACAATGCAGTAATAACCAACAAGTAATCTAACCTAACAATTCCACAACTACTACCTTATACACACAAGTGTAAGGGGATAAAGAATATGTACTTAAAGATATATG
Organism: Oncorhynchus tshawytscha; assembly: GCF_018296145.1. Taxonomy (NCBI): domain Eukaryota; kingdom Metazoa; phylum Chordata; class Actinopteri; order Salmoniformes; family Salmonidae; genus Oncorhynchus; species Oncorhynchus tshawytscha. The sequence continues at coordinate 10,023,841 of NC_056456.1, forward strand.
AATGAGTGATGGTACAGAACGGCATAGGCAAGATGCAGTAGATGGTATCGAGTACAGTATTTACATATGAGATGAGTAATGTAGGGTATGTAAACAAAGTGGCATAGTTTAAAGTGTCTAGTGATACATGTATTACATAAAGATGCAGTAGATGATATAGAGTACAGTATATACATATACATATGAGATGAGTAATGTAGGGTATGTAAACTGTATATTAAGTGGCATTGTTTAAAGTGGCTAGTGATACATTTTTTACATCAATTTCCATCCATTTCCATTATTAAAGTGGCTGGAGTTGAGTCAGTATGTTGGCAGCAGCCACTCAATGTTAGTGGTGGCTGTTTAACAGTCTGATGGCCTTGAGATAGAAGCTGTTTTTCAGTCTCTCTGTCCCTGCTTTGATGCACCTGTACTGACCTCGCCTTCTGGATGATAGCAGGGTGAACAGGCAGTGGCTCGGGTGGTTGTTGTCCTTGATGATCTTTATGGCCTTCCTGTGACATCGGGTGGTGTAGGTGTCCTGGAGGGCAGGTAGTTTGCCCCCGGTGATGCGTTGTGCAGACCTCACTACCCTCTGGAGAGCCTTGCGGTTGTGGGCGGAGCAGTTGCCGTATCAGGCGGTGATACAGCCCAACAGGATGCTCTCGATTGTGCATCTGTAGAAGTTTGTGAGTGCTTTTGGTGACAAGCCGAATTTCTTCAGCCTCCTGAGGTGGAAGAGGCGCTGCTGCGCCTTCTTCACAACGCTGTCTGTGTGGGTGGACCAATTCAGTTTGTCCGTGATGTGTTTGCCGAGGAACTTAAAAGTTATTACCCTCTCCAGTACTGTCCCTTCGATGTGGATAGGGGGGTGCTCCCTCTGCTGTTTCCTGAAGTCCACGATCATCTCCTTTGTTTTGTTGACGTTGAGTGTGAGGTTATTTTCCTGACACCACACTCCACACTCCGAGGGCCCTCACCTCCTCCATTTATCAGTATATCGATTGTGCAACCAGGGCTGCTAAATCCATGGATCATTGTTATTCTAACTTCCGCGACTCATATAAGGCCCTCCAACGCCCTCCTTTCGGAAAGCTGACCACGACTCCATTTTGTTTCTTCCAGCCTACAGACAGAGACTTAAAGAAGAAGCTCCCGCGCTCAGGTCTGTTCAATGCTGGTCCGACCAATCTGATTCCACGCTTCAAGACTATTTTGATCACGTGGATTGGGATTTGTTCCGCATTGCGTCCAACAACAACACCATTGACGATTACGCTGATTCAGTTCATTAGAAAGTGCATCGATGATGTTATACCCACAGCAATGATTAAAACATTCCCAAACCAGAAATCCTGGATTTATGGCAGCATTCGCGCAAAACTGAAAGTGCGAACCACTGCTTTTAACCAGGGCAAGGTGACCGGAAACATGACCGAATACAAACAGTGTAGCTATTCCCTCCGCAAGGCAATCAAACAAGCTAAGCGTCAGTATAGAGACAAAGAAGAGTTGCAATTCAACGGCTCAGACACAAGAGGTATGTGGCAGGGTCTACAGTCAATCACAGATTACAAAAAGAAAACCAGCCCCGTCGTGGACCAGGATGTCTTGCTCCCAGACAGACTAAATACTAACTTTTGCTCGCTTTGAGGACAATACAGTGCCACTGACACAGCCCGCTACCAAAACCTGCAGCCTCTCCTTCACTGCAGCAGAGTAAAACATTTAAACGTGTTAACCCTCGCAAGGCTGCAGGCCCAGACGGCATCCCCAGCCGCGTCCTCAGAGCATACGCAGACCAGCTGGCTGGTGTGTTTACGGATATATTCAATCAATCTTTATCCCAGTCTGCTGTTCCCACATGCTTCAAGAGGGCCACCATTGTTCCTGTTCCCAAGAAAGCTAAGGTAACTGAGCTAAACAACTACCGCTCCGTAGCACTCACTTCCCTCATCATGAAGTGCTTTGAGAGACTAGTCAAGGACCATATCACCTCCACCCTACCTGACACCCTAGACCCACTCCAATTTGCTTACCGCCCCAATAGGTCCACAGACGACGCAATCTCAACCACACTGCACACTGCCCTAACCCATCTGAACAAGAGGAATACCTATGTGAGAATGCTGTTCATCGACTACAGCTCAGCATTTAACACCATAGTACCCTCCAAACTCGTCATCAAGCTCGAGACCCTGGGTCTCGACCCCGCCCTGTGCAACTGGGTACTGGACTTCCTGACGGGCCACCTCCAGGTGGTGAGGGTAGGTAACATCATCTCCACCCCGCTGATCCTCAACACTGGGGCCCCACAAGGGTGCGTTCTGAGCCCTCTCCTGCACTCCCTGTTCACCCACGACTGCGTGGCCATGCACGCCTCCAACTCAATCATCAATTTTGAGGACGACACTACAGTGGTAGGCTTGATTACCAACAACAACGAGAGTGTGTGCGCGTGTGTGTGTGTGTGTGTGTGTGTGTGTGTGTGTGTGTGTGTGTGTGTGTGTGTGTCTGTGTGTGTGTGTGTGTGTGTGTGTGTGTGTGTGTGTGTGTGTGTGTGTAACAACATGTAGATAATGCCGGGTGAGCCTGGTCATTTATCAGCCATCGGTCCTGTTACAGCACAGGGACCGACGATCAGTCACTGTCCCAGAGCCACAGATGCTACCGCTCTGTCATACTGTCACACACTCATTACCCCTGCTAATCTCGCTCTCACAAACACACACACTTGTGAGAACGATCACAAACACACACACACACACGCACACATACTGTAAACACACACATACACAGAGAAACACACACACTAAACTTTCCGCAGGAAAAGTTATAAAGCTGCAGAACAGAGCCGTAGAGAATAGTATTGCCAAAATAAAGCAGCTTCAATCAGTCGCCATCCTTTTTGTTCTTATTGACTACACTTCACTTACTTCAGCTGGAGTTAAAGCACTGTATTGGACAGAGTGATACATCAAATGGAAGCTTTTTCTCAAAGTGAAGGAGAGTCTTTGATTGCATCTGTTCATCTCTCTCATACACCCTCCTCTCCTCCACTCTTTCTCTTCACAGAGTTTCAAGGACATTCGGCAAAGCCATGAGGGAAAGATAGGAATTTCAATCAATTTAAAGGTACAATATGTAACTTTTTCTATTTTGTATATGTATTGTATATGTTCAAAAGCTCTAATAAGTCACTAGTCGTCATCCAATGTGATTCAACAGTAACAATATTTACCCTCCAGCTGTATTTGAATTCCCTGTCGGGACAGATGTTCCCGCCAGATTTAATATTGAGCATAATGAATGAGGAGTTTCCACCACGAGCTCATTGGCTCAGACTGAGACAGGGGGAAGATCTCAATTGCACACTCCTAGCGTCTTCTTTCCTTTCACCTTGTCTCCTTCTCAAAACCCATTTGATGAGAAAGGAGGAAGTCCCTCCCCTCTGATCTTCTCCAATAACTGGGTTTTGAGAAGGCGATGAGGTGAGGACACGAGGAGTATGCAATTGAGATTCTCCCAGAGACAGAATTGAAGTGGGACATCTATGTCCATACTTCGCTCGATGCAAGATATGGCAAATGCGGGGAGCAAATGACATATCCCAGCAGTTCCTCCATATAAACCAAAGAAACAGGGAACTTTGGAGAGCCAACAGGTGAAAAGGGAAAACAATAGAGCCCGGGCCAAGACGAGAGTGAACCTCGGATTGGCGCTCACAAACTGGAGAGGGATCGCCAAGGGATTCAAAACCGGCCAAGTCATTTTTCTGTCGAAAAGGCAAGACATAGCTAGCCTAGCTAGCTAATGCAAATTTTCGAGATATAAAGTAATATGTTGTTTTTTAAATGTAATTGTAAACATGTGAGTGTTACAGCTACTATGGATAACCATCTGTTAGCTAGCGGACTGTGCCATTGGTTTGTTTCATTTGTATAAAATGTTGCTTTGCTATTTAGTTGTAACAAGCTATGACTATGTATCATTGACCTCCTGTTATATTTCGGATGTCTGTGATCTGAGAGCATCTCATTAGCTCGCTACTGTAGCCGCTTCACTTCACACTACTGTAATGGCACGGAATAGCCATGATCATTATTTGACGACAAAGCTATAGTTAGAAAATTCCTTGGAACACAAAAATATTGCTGCTTTTTCAGTTATGAAAGGGATCAATCGACATCAACACCCACCAAGGGTTGTTTTTCCAGACTCACCATTGTCGGGTGAGGCTGAATCAGATCAGTAAGCAAAAACGTTATAGCGAGGACAACAGTCTGCCCCGTCATTGTATTTCCCCTAGCTGGCCAAGAATTGACCTAACAATAAAGTGGACATCTTCTAACACGAGGCATCTACAGTATGCATTAAAACTGTTTAGGAAAACTAACTACCCAGAATAAACTCTCCCAATAGAGTGTCCTACTACACACAGATATATTACTATGTTTTTTCCCCCCGTTTGAGCTGTCTGGCTGAGATGTACAGTCCTAGCTCAAAAACGACACTTGTTTTGAGTATAAGACTGTAACATAATATTATATTGAATGACTGAAAACATTTATTCTGACTAATAGCCTCCTTCTCCGATGATGCAAAAAAGACTAACTACCTTGATCCTAAACTGAATGTATTTACCCTGGAAATCTAAGATTGATGGTCATCCAGGGCAATTCTGTCATAGTTGTCAAATGGTAAAACCATATTCCAGATTAGGATTGAGATTGATGGAGCATGTTCGATTTGTTGTCTATCTAGGTCTACAGTACATCTGAGCTGGAGTCAACCACATACTCATGTTGTCACGCCCTGACCTTAGAGAGACCTTTTATTCTCTATTTTGGTTAGGTCAGGGTGTAACTAGGGCAATCTATGTTTTCTATTTCTTTGTTGGCCAGGTATGGTTCCCAATCAGAGGCAGCTGTCTATCGTTGTCTCTGATTGGGGATCATACTTAGGCAGCTTTTTGCCACCTGTAGTTTGTGGGATCTTGTTTTGGTACTGTGCTGTTTAGCCCTACTAAACTTTATGTTTCGTTTGTAAAAAAAAAGATTCTGGGGTGCATTGAATAAAGTAAGATGTACGCCTACGACGCTGCACCTTGGTCCGATCCTTCCATCAACGAGCGTAACACATGTACGCCTGTAAGCGTTTTGCTTTCTCTTCTCCAGGCCTTGAAGAATGCGGAGGGCAACAAGATGTAAGTCTTCGTCATCCTCTCGGTTGTTAAAAAGATTTGTATGATGTAAAATTAAAAAATGTCCATTATTGTAACGCATTACAACATAATACATGTTATTACTGTTATACATTCAACATAGGTCAGCACTACAGTTCTGCACTGGTAGTAATGACATTCTATAGACATAATATCATTTTATCTTTCAGCTACATAATAAGTCGACATAACAAGACTACCTTTTTACTTTTTTTTTTACCACCAACAACAGCTTGAGCTGCTATAACTTTGAGGAGACGTCACCACGGGATGCGGTAAGCAAACCTTTGAGCGGGGAAGGGCTTCAGCTTTCCCAATTGTTGTCAGACTTGGTGGCTCTTGGGAATTGTAAAAACGTACAGAGTACTCAGAAGTGTTGTTGAAATAAAGGGGACTACCACCAAGCATATAAATCCTATGTAAATAAGGAAGTTTGTGTGGGCATCAATAAACTTGTGAGAAACAATGTTTGTGCACTTTGGCATTTAGACATCGTTGTACTTTTCAAAATGTGTTAGATTCATTTACTAAACTTTCTTCCTGGACATTTACGCCCCCGAAGGTTTCCTGCAAGAGGGTATATATGCAGGAAGACTACCTGAAGACAGTACAAAACAAGTCGGTTCAATTACACAGATCAGGTCAAATAAAGGTTTATTAGAGCGATAAACAAGAACACACAAGGTCGTCACTGTAACCTCAGTAGCAAAGAATAAGGATAAAGTACTGAACTGATATCACCCAGGCCATGGGGAAAAATCATTAAGAAGACCGTGGGACATGGAAGAATAAAGCAGTGTAGTCGTCGAAAGTGTTCACCTACTTGGTAGTAAATAAATAGAATCGTACAATGGTGAAAAGGCAGCAGGCGTGTGTTGTAAAGTGCAGGAGTCTCTGGGTCGAAGTATGCAGCGGTCTTGTGCAGTTTTCTTAGCAGCCCTCAAGGTCTTCCTCTCCTATTCTTTCTGCAGCCTTGCCTGTGCCCCTACCTCTATCTCCTCTGCCCACGGCGCGGCTCTTCAAAACTGGAGTCTTACAACAACAAAAACACCACACTGTTAGGAATTTGTAATGATTCAATGTGTCGTCTTATGTTTTGACTACCACATCCTCATACCAAATTAACAGGTAAAAACGTTTGCTAGTCTGACTGCACTCTTAAGGGAAAAAAAGGTGTTATCTAGAACCTAAAAGGGTTCTTCGGCTGTCCCCATAGGAGAACCCTTTGAGGAACCATTTTTGGCTCCAGGTAGAACCCTTTTGGTTCCAGGTAGAAACTTATTGGATTCCATGTAGAACCCTTTCCCCAAAGGGTTCTACCTGGAACCAAAAAGGGTTCTCCTATGGGGACAGCCGACAAACCCTTTTGGAACCCTTTTTTCTAAGAGTGTAGGTAGATAGCTAGCTAGCTAAGGAATAACATATCTCTTGAGAATCCAAGGCAAGGAGCCATACCAATGATGGGCCATATCCAGTACAGAAGTATTGTCCATGCGACAAAGGACTACTAATGCATGCCAACGTAATATTCTGTAAATGCAGAGCTATGATTGTCAAAATGCATGGTCTTCCACTGCTTTTTACACAAGTTAATGTACCAAATTAGCTTGCTAGCTAACGTCAGATTGCTATCTAATCGTTTTTTAAGACTGAGAAATTCACTGGAGCTATAACATTAGAACAAGAATTATACCCAGTGTATCACGTTTTTACCCGTTCTCAAGACATTGTAAAATGGAAAAGATGCACTGCTTTTCAATCGTGTCTGTAGCTGTTATCTATCGCATCCACTTTCAGTCTTGAATCTCCAACAGCCTTGGAGCGGATGTCAATGTACTGGATGTACTACGTATGTGAGTCATCTATGAGAGCAGAGAAGTAGAAAAAGCTGCTGAATACTAAAAACGTGACACACACAAACACATACACACACACACACACAAACACACACACAGCTCAATGTCAAAATAGGATTTGTCTCTGCTCACTGGATTGGGTAATGAGCTTTAAAGCAGAGCCTTTTGTTGTTTCATTCAAATGGCTCTGCTTGGTGGATATTGTATGTGTGTGTGTGTGTGTGTGTGTGTGTTTTATGCAAGTATGTGTGTGTGTGATTGTGCAGTTTTTTGCAGAATGTTGTGAGAGACATTGCGTCTGTATTTGATGGACATACAGTGCCTTCAGAAAGTGTTTACACCCCTTGACGCTTTCCACATTTTGTTGTGCTACAGCCGGAATTTAAAATGGATTACATTGAGATTTGGCCTACACACAATACCCCATAATGTCAAAGTGGAATGATGTTTTTATTTTTTTAATAATTAAAATGTGTAATCTTAAATGTTTTGTGGATAAATATTCAACCCCTTTGTTATGGCAAGCCCAAATATGTCCAGGAGTAAGAACGTATTTTAACAAGTCACATAATAAGTTGTATGGACTTATTATGTTGCAATAATGGTGTTTAACATGATTATTGAAAGACTACGTCCTCTCTGTACCCCACACATTTCCCTCAGCCGAGCAGTGAATTTCAAATACAGATTCAACCACAAAGACCAGGGAGGTTTTCCAATGCCTCGCAAAGAAGGGCATTTATTGGATCTATTGGATGGTGCATCAATACACCCAGTCACTACAAAGATACAGGTGTCCTTCCTAACTCAGTTACCGGAGAGGAAGGAAACCCTAGGAGACAACTGAGGACGGATCAACAACATTGTAGTTACTCCACAATACTAACCTAAATGATAGAGTAAAAAAAAGGAAACCTGTACAGAATAAAACATATTCCAAAACATGCATTCTGTTTGCAGCAAGGCACTAAAGTAATACTGCAAAAAGCGATTGACTTTTTGTCCTGAATACAAAGTTATGTTTGGGGAAAATCCTATACAACATATTACTGAGTACCACTCTCAATATTTTCAAGCATAGTGTCGGCTGCATCATGTCATGGGTATGCTTGTAATTGTTAAGGGATTTTTCATGGATTTTTTTTCTTAATCGTTAAGGAGTTTTTCAGGATAAAAAAGAAATGGAATTGAGCTAAGCACAGGCAAAAACCTAGAAGAAAACCTAGTTCACCTTTCAGAAGGACAATAAACTAAAACACAAGGTCAAATATACAGTGCCTTCAAAAAGTACTCACGTTACTTTACAGCCTTATTCTAAAACGGATTACATTTGAAAAAATCCTCAGCAATCTATCAACAATACCCCATAATTCCAAAGCAAATGTATAAAATAAATACATTCATAAATAAATACCATATTTAAATAACTATTCAGACCCTTTGCTGTGAGACTCAAACTCAGGTGCATCCTGTTTCCATTGATCACCCAATAATATCATCCATTGATCACCCATTAATATGGTTCTACAACCTGATTGGAGTCTATCTGTGGTACATTAAATTGATTGGAAATTATTTGTAAAGGCACACACCTGTCTATATAAGGTCCCACAGTTGACAGTGTATGTCAGAGCAAAAACCAAGCCATGAGGTCGAAGGAATTGTCAGTAGACGTCTGAGACAGGATTGTGCCGAGGCACAGATCCGGGGAAGGGTACCAAAACATTTTGGCAGCATTGAAGGTCCCGAAAAACACAGTGGCCTCCATCATTCTTAAATGTAAGACGTTTGGAACCACCAAGACTCTTCCTAGAGCTGGCCACCAGGCCAAACTGAGCAATCGGGGGAGAAGGGCCTTGTTGAGGGAGGTGACCAAGAATCCGATGGCCGATGGTAACAGAGTTCCTTTGTGGAGATGGGAGAAATTCCAGAAGGACAGCCATCTCTGCAGCACTCCACCAATCAGGCCTTTATAGCAGAGTGACTAGACGGAAGCCACTGCTCAGTAAAAGGCACATGAAAGCCCGCTTGGAGTTTGCCAAAAGGCAACTAAAGACTCTCAGACCATGAGAAACAAGATTCTCTGGTCTGATGAAACCAATATTGAACTCTTTGGCCTGAATGTCAAGCATCACGTCTGGAGGAAACCTGGCACCATACCTACTGTTAAGCATGGTGGTGGCAGCATCATGCTGTAGGGATGTTTTTCAGCGGCAGGGACTGGGAGACTAGTCAGGATCGAGGGAAAGATGAACGGAGCAAAGTACAGAGAGACCGTTGATGAAAACCTGCTCCATTGCGCTCAGGACCTCAGACTGGGGCGAAGGTTCACTTTCCAACTGGACAACGACCCTAAGCACACAGCCAAGACAATGCAGGAGTGGCTTCATCACAAGTCTCTGAATGTCCTTGTGTCCCAGCCAGAGCCTGGACTTGAAGCTGTGCAGCGATGCTCCCCGTTAAACCTGACAGAGCTTGAAAGGATCTTCAAAGAAACAGAGAAACTCCCCAATTAGAGGTGTGCCAAGCTCGTACCGTCATACCCAAGAAGACTCGATGCTGTAATCTCTGCCAAAGGTTCTTCAACAAAGTACTGAATAAAGGGTCTGAATACTTATGTAAATATGGTATTTCAGTTTTTTTGTTTTATAAATTAGCAAAAATTCTTCTCGCAACTGGAGTTGCCTACCAAGAAGACTGTGAATGTCCCTGAGTGACCGAGTTACATTTTTGACTTACATCTACTTGAAAATGTATAGCAATACCTGAAAATGGTTGTCTAGCAATGATCAACAACCAATTTGACAAAGCTTGAAGAAATTTGAAAACGGGAAAATGTCTTACAATCCACGAAAGCTATTATGTACGTCCACAGAAGGACTCACAGCTGTAATTGCTGCCAAAAGGTGCTCGTACAAAGTATTGACTCAGGGATGCGAATAGTTATGTAAATAAGATAGTTCTGTATTTTATTTTCAATACATATGAAAACATTTCAAAAAAAAATTCTCCCTTTGTCATTAGAGGGTGTAAATGAGTGAGACATGTTTCTATTGAATTCATTTTGAATTCAGGCTGTAAAACAACAAAGTGTAAAATAAGTCAAGAGGTGTAAATACTCTCTGAAGGCCCTGTATGAGGTGGGTATGCATGTGTGTGTATGTGTGGTGTGAGGGGTTATGTGTGTACAGAACATTGATTTCTGTGTGATGCTGTCGACCCATCATTTGTATTACCTGATCATCAACATCACAGATCAACCACAGAGAGAGAGAGAGAGAGAGAGAGAGAGAGAAAAGGGTATAGAGGGGGGAGGAAGAAGGAGAGAAAGACAGTGGATGAGTGAAAGAGAGACACCCTGCCCTCTGCTGTTGTAGGGATCAAACAGAGTGAAAACCTGAGGGAGACAACCATACCGTCTCTTCTCCTTCCTCTCCTCCCTCTCCTCCCTCTCCTTCCTCTCCTCCCTCTCCTTCCTCTCCTTCCTCTCCTCCCTCTCCTTCCTCTCCTCCCTCTCCTTCCTCTCCTCCCTCTCCTTCCTCTCCTCCCTCACCTTCCTCTCCTCCCTCTCCTCCCTCTCCTCCCTCTCCTCCCTCTCCTCCCTCTCCTTCCTCTCCTCCCTCTCCTTCCTCTCCTCCCTCTCCTCCTCTCCTTCCTCTCCTCCCTCTCCTCCCTCTCCTTCCCTCTCCTTCCTCTCCTTCCTCTCCTTCCTCTCCTCCCTCTCCTCCCTCTCCTTCCTCTCTTCCCTCTCCTCCCTCTCCTCCCTCTCCTCCCTCTCCTCCCTCTCCTCCCTCTCGTTCCTCTCCTTCCTCTCCTTCCTCTCCTCCCTCTCCTTCCTCTCCTTCCTCTCCTCCCTCTCCTTCCTCTCCTTCCTCTCCTCCCACTCCTCCCTCTCCTTCCTCTCCTTCCTCGCCTTCCTCTCCTCCCTCTCTTTCCTCTCCTCCCTCTCTTTCCTCTCCTCCCTCTCCTTCCTCTCCTTCCTCTCTTTCCTCTCCTCCCTCTCTTTCCTCTCCTCCCTCTCCTTCCTCTCCTCCCTCCCTCTCTTTCCTCTCCTCCCTCTCTTTCCTCTCCTTCCTCTCCTTCCTCTCCTTCCTCTCCTCCCTCTCCTTCCTCTCCTTCCTCTCCTCCCTCTCCTCCCTCTCCTTCCTCTCCTTCCTCGCCTTCCTCTCCTCCCTCTCTTTCCTCTCCTCCCTCTCTTTCCTCTCCTCCCTCTCCTTCCTCTCCTTCCTCTCTTTCCTCTCCTCCCTCTCTTTCCTCTCCTCCCTCTCCTTCCTCTCCTCCCTCTCTTTCCTCTCCTCCCTCTCCTTCCACTCCTTCCTCTCCTCCCTCCCCTCCCTCTCCTTCCTCTCCTCCCTCTCCTCCCTCTCCTCCCTCTCCTTCCTCTCCTCCCTCTCCTCCCTCTCCTTCCTCTCCTTCCTCTCCTCCCTCTCCTTCCTCTCCTTCCTCTCCTCCCTCTCCTCCCTCTCCTTCCTCTCCTTCCTCTCCTCCCTCTCTTTCCTCTCCTCCCTCTCTTTCCTCTCCTCCCTCTCTTTCCTCTCCTTCCTCTCCTCCCTCTCCTCCATCTCCTCCCTCTCCTTCCTCTCCTTCCTCTCCTCCCTCTCCTTCCTCTCCTCCCTCTCCTTCCTCTCCTCCCTCTCCTTCCTCTCCTTCCTCTCCCTCCCTCTCCTTCCTCTCCTTCCTCTCCTCCCTCTCCTCCCTCTCCTCCCTCTCCTTCCTCTCCTCCCTCTCCTTCCTCTCCTCCCTCTCCTTCCTCTCCTCCCTCTCCTCCCTCTCCTTCCTCTCCTTCCTCTCCTCCCTCTCCTCCCTCTCCTTCCACTCCTTCCTCTCCTCCCTCTCCTCCCTCTCCTCCCTCTCCTTCCTCTCCTCCCTCTCCTCCCTCTCCTCCCTCTCCTTCCTCTCCTCCCTCTCCTCCCTCTCCTCCCTCTCCTTCCTCTCCTTCCTCTCCTTCCTCTCCTCCCTCTCCTCCCTCTCCTTCCTCTCCTCCCTCTCCTCCCTCTCCTCCCTCTCCTTCCACTCCTTCCTCTCCTCCCTCTCCTCCCTCTCCTTCCTCTCCTTCCTCTCCTTCCTCTCCTCCCTCTCCTCCCTCTCCTTCCTCTCCTCCCTCTCCTTCCTCTCCTCCCTCTCCTTCCTCTCCTTCCTCTCCTCCCTCTACTCCCTCTCCTTCCTCTCCTCCCTCTCCTTCCTCTCCTCCCTCTCCTTCCTCTCCTTCCTCTCCTTCCTCTCCTTCCTCTCCTTCCTCTCCTCCCTCTCCTTCCTCTCCTCCCTCTCCTTCCTCTCCTTTCTCTCCTCCCTCTCCTCCCTCTCCTTCCTCTCCTCCCTCTCCTTCCTCTCCTCCCTCTCCTCCCTCTCCTCCCTCTCCTCCCTCTCCTTCCTCTCCTTCCTCTCCTCCCTCTCCTCCCTCTCCTTCCTCTCCTCCCTCTCCTCCCGCTGGAGTGTTTGTTTGTTTGCATCTCAAACATTCTAAACGGAAATGTGTTGTTTTATTCGACGAGTCGGGGTTGGCTTTCAGGGTTGTGTGTGACACAGTGGCGCGAGGCGAAGAGGTAATGAATTCCTCAGCGAAGCAGCGACACAAAACAGCTTGCAGATACATTTTTAATAAGAGCTCTGCAGTGTGTGTGTGTGTCTGTGTGTTTAATAAGAGCTCTGCAGTTCACAGGCAGCGCGGAAAACACAGTGTGTGTGTGTGTGTTTAATAAGAGCTCAGCAGTTGGCAGACAGAGTAACAAACATATTGTAATCAGCAGCTCCTGCCTGCCTGCCCTGACTCACCATGGCTCCCCTGTGACTGGAGAGATGTCACTAGCAATGGGGCTGGGACCCGAACACGACTAACAGGGCCATAGCTGCAGGAAAACTTTTGGGGGTGGGGGTGCTGCAATTTTTTCACCCGTGCTACAGAAGACTATATCGGTCTGCTATTACAGGACTAGAAAGGACTGGGAAAAAAAATATATATTTTCTTTAGATTATAAAACAAAATATTCAGCACCCCTACTTCTACCCTCCTTCCTTGTGGCCCCTGGCAAGGGGCCTGGACCCAGAGACATTTTCCAGAGTGAAGGCTTGTTTACAAAGTCTCAGGAGTACAGTAGGATGATCAGACACAGAATTCTGTCATATCATCTGTCACTCCCAAATCCAGTCAGCTGATGTTCTGAAAGAGCTGCAAAATCTGGACCCCTATAAATCAGCCGGGCTAGACAATCTGCACCCTTTCTTTCTAAAATGATCTGCCGAAATTGTTGCCACCTCTCTTTCGTGTCGTCTGAGATTCCCAAAGATTGGAAAGCAGCTGCGGTCATCCCCCTCTTCAAAGGGGGGGACACTCTTGACCCAAACTGCTACAGACCTATATCTATCCTACCCTGCCTTTCTAAGGTCTTCGAAAGCCAAGTCAACAAACAGATTACCGACCATTCGAATCTCACCATACCCTCTCTGCTATGCAATCTGGTTTCAGAGCTGGTCATGGGTGCCCCTCAGCCACGCTCAAGGTCCTAAACGATATCTTAACCGCCATCAATAAGAAACATTACTGTGCAGCCGTATTTATTGATCTGGCCAAGGCTTTCGACTCTGTCAATCACCACATCCTCATCAGCAGACTCGACAGCCTTGGTTTCTCAAATGATTCACCAACTACTTCTCTGATAGAGTTCAGTGTGTCAAATCTGTTGTCCGGACCTCTGGCAGTCTCTATGGGGTGCCACAGGGTTCAATTCTTGGACCGACTCTCTTCTCTGTATACATCAATAATGTCGCTCTTGCTGCTGGTGAGTCTCTGATCCACCTCTACACAGACAACACCATTCTGTATACTTATGGCCCTTCTTTGGACACTGTGTTAACTAACCTCCAGACGAGCTTCAATGCCATACAACTCTCCTTCCGTGGCCTCCAATTGCTCTTAAATACAAGTAAAACTAAATGCATGCTCTTCAACCGATCGCTGCCTGCACCTGCCCGCCTGTCCAACATTACTACTCTGGACGGCTCTGACTTAGAATACGTGGACAACTACAAATACCTAGGTGTCTGGTTAGACTGTAAACTCTCCTTCCACACCCACATCAAACATCTCCAATCCAAAGTTAAATCTAGAATTGGCTTCCTATTTCGCAACAAAGCATCCTTCACTCATGCTGCCAAACATACCCTTGTAAAACTGAATATCCTTCCAATCCTCGACATCGGCGATGTCATTTACAAAATAGCCTCCAATACCCTACTCAACAAGTTGGATGCAGTCTATCACAGTGCCATCCGTTTTGTCACCAAAGCCCAATATACTACCCACCATAGCGACCTGTACGCTCTCGTTGGCTGGCCCTCGCTTCATACTCGTCACCAAACCCACTGGCTCCATGTCATCTACAAGACCCTGCTAGGTAAAGTCCCCCCTTATCTCAGCTCTCTGGTCACCATAGCATCACCCACCTGTAGCACGCACTCCAGCAGGTATATCTCTCTGGTCACCCCCAAAACCAATTCTTTCTTTGGCCGCCTCTCCTTCCAGTTCTCTGCTGCCAATGACTGGAACGAACTACAAAAATCTCTGAAACTGGAAACACTTATCTCCCTCACTAGCTATAAGCACCAGCTGTCAGAGCAGCTCACAGATTACTGCACCTGTACATAGCCCACCTACAGTATAATTTAGCCCAAACAACTACCTCTTTCCCTACTGTATTTATGTTATTTTATTTATTTATTTATTTATTTATTTATTTATTTAGTTCCTTTGCACCCCATTATTTTTATTTCTACTTTGCACATTCTTCCACTGCAAATCTACCATTCCAGTGTTTTACCTGCTATATTGTATTTACTTTGCCACCATGGCCTTTTTTGCCTTTACCTCCCTTATCTCACCTCATTCGTATATAGACTTGTTTCTACTGTATTATTGACTGTATGTTTGTTTTACTCCATGTGTAACTCTGTGTCGTTGTATGTGTCGAACTGCTTTGCTTTATCTTGGCCAAGTCGCAATTGTAAATGAGAACTTGTTCTCAACTTGCCTACCTGGTTAAATAAAGGTGAAATAAATCAAATAAAATAAAATATCACACATCATTTCACATGTCAAATCACACTTCATTTCACATGTCATATCACGCCATATCACATGCCCAAGACAAAGTTCCCATTCCACGTTTATAACCCATACACGCTGTCTATAGTAAATGATCAGTTGTATAACTTTTACACAATGCCAACACTCTCCATACTATAGTATGCTATAGTATAATCCGTCCTTAAGCAATACACACTGGCTGTACTATAGTAAATTATCATTCCTGTTACCCTTAGCTTTATTTAGTAAGTTATCATTCCAGGCACATGTGAGATGGTGGTGTAAGTATGCGGGTTCTATCAAACTGAGAGACTGCAGGGGATCGGATGGAGCCAGACATTCATATTCATATAACACAGGTCCTCTGTTACAATACATTATTCATACAACTCTTTCTGCTGCTTCTCTTTCTCATTCTCTCTCCCCCTCTTTTTCTCCCCCTCTTTCTCTCTGCCCTGGGTGACTCAAATAGAGAGAGGGAGGGTCAAAGCTGCATTCACTCGGAATTAGCAGGCGAGAAACCAAGGTAATATCAGGAGAGAGAGCGGGGGGGAGAAGAAGGAGAGAGAGAGGGGGAGTAATACCGGCAGAGACCAGACTTGTTATATGAAACGCCTTGAGCAAGGAGGGCAAATAAGTGCAGAGAGAGAGGTTGAGAGGGCAACATCTCTCTCTCTCTCTCTCTCTCTCTCTCTCTCTCTCTCTCTCTCTCTCTCTCTCTCTCTCTCTCTCTCTCTCTCTCTCGCTCTCACTCTTAGACTGGGGGAAATGGTTTAGTATGGAGAACACATAGCCCCAATCCCCAATAGCTCTTCTCCACCCCCTCACACCTCCGGCCCCAGACACAGTCAGAGCCCAATACACCACTAGCTACTGTGGAAGGAATGACTAAATAACCACCCTCAACAGCAACAGAGAGAATCCACACAGCCATGCAGGCTCCTTGGCCAGGAGCTGTAGACAATGTCTTCTACAATAAACCCAGAGATCCTCAGGACAGAGAGCACTGAAGCTTGTTCCATTCCACCGAATACAAAGTAACACACATGACTGTATTCAGAATATTAGGGCATCCGCTGTCAATTGGTTTCCATAACTTGGATTGGGTTGAATAGGTTAGTGTAGGGTTAAGGCACTAGGGATCGAGGTAGGTGAGGTCAAGGTGCAGTTAAAAGTAAGATAGGGTAGAGTACAAGGCGTCAGAGAGGAGGGTACGGTATGATACGGTATGGGCACTACATTGTTAACTTCTGGAGGACACAGATACTCAGTTTGACTCTAAAATAAAGTCAGGCGGGGTTGATTAATCAAGCTGTTTATCGGTAAGCAACACGTGTTAACAATATAAACAGAACAACAGGGCTACTTCATCAAGCGGAGATAGCGAGACCAACATTTACCGTGGCTTTGGTTGCAGACGCGTTCAATAGAAAGATATCTGGTGAGACAATCAAATAAACAAAGCCAAGAGGAATAAGTAGATAAGCTAATCACTTAGAGGAGGGAAGATAATTGCCTGACATTGATTGTGCTTATCTGGCCTTCCATAAACTGTGTGTGTGTGTGTGTCTGTGTGTGTGTGTGTGTGTGTCTGTGTGTGTGTGTCTGTGTGTGTGTCTGTGTGTCTGTGTGTCTGTGTGTGTGTGTGTGTGTTAGGGTGGCTGCTGCTTCCCTGATGGTGCAATCCATTTCAATGATCAATCTGCTCTCATTCTGTTTTCGTGCTAGGAAGCAGGTGAGTGTGACCAAAAAAAAGAGATGGATTACTCTTTCTCTTTCCCTTCATTTCTCACTGCATAAAAACAGGGAGTGGCCACCTGTAACGGCACCAGACCGGAACTCACTTAAACTTCACACACTGAATAGTTGCCAAGGATTGGGCTTGGTGGCTCGAATCTGTTCCAAAAACCATATGAGGGACACTTTCAGAGAGGATGGAGAAGAGCGTATGTGTGTGTTCAACTTGTGTGTTTGAGTGGAGTGGGCTTGGGGGGGTTGTGTGTTAGTGACGAGGAGCTTCATGACTAAATCATGTGGCTAATAAACACGGTACAGTGTGTGTGTGTGTGTGTGTGTGTGTGTGTGTGTGTGTGTGTGTGTGCATGTCCTTTAATGTGTAAGAGACGCCATTTCGATTTTTGGAAGAGAGGAACCATGCAAAACCCATTAGTACAAACATTGCAGCCCTGAGGAATATTCACCCTCTCTCTCTCTCTCTCTCTCTCTCTCTCTCTCTCTCTCTAACTGGGTCAGGGGTTTAGGTGTGTGTGCTGCTGGGCTCCTGGCTCGTCTCATATCAGGGGGAAACACGGAGGACTGACGAGGGGGACAATCACCATACACACACACACACACACACACACACACACACACACACACACACACACACACACACACACACACACACACACACACACACACACACACACACACACACACACAGGTTTTCTTCTGGTTCAAAAAGAGCCTTAGGTGGTGGTTGTGACAGTGGGCATGGCATGGGGCGCAGTCGGCCCAATGGCGCGGCCAATTTTTTGAGAACATTTTAAAGGCCCCCATCTTGCCGGTATAGAGACATTTTTGCATTCTTTAAGCAAATTTCCTTCAATTTTATGCATTTTGCCATGGCTACTGCTGTGTTCTTTTTTCAAATATAATAACAATATCTATAAATTAATTGTTTTAAATACTCCCAGAATATGTAGCTTTTAATTTGATGATTGTTACTTAAAATACACTGAGTACACCAAACATTTGGCACACCTTCCTAATATTGAGTTGATCTAGCAACCATTTAGTTACTGGCCCAACACTCTAACCACTAGGCTACCTGCCACCCACTAGGCTACCTGCCGCCCACTAGGCTACCTGCCGCCCACTAGGCTACCTGCCGCCCACTAGGCTACCTGCCGCCCACTAGGCTACCTGCCGCCCACTAGGCTACCTGCCGCCCACTAGGCTACCTGCCGCCCACTAGGCTACCTGCTTACCAAGCAAACAGTGACTGTTCCTGAGTGGCCAAGTTACACTTTTGACTTACATCTGCTTGAAAATCTATAACAAGACTTGAAAATGGTTGCCTAGTAATGATCAACAACCAATTTGACAGAGCTTAACATTTGTTTAAATGGATAATGGGCAAATATTGTACAATCCAGTTGTGGACAGCTCTTAGAGACTTACCCAGAAAGACTCACAGCTGTAATCGCTGCCAAATATGATTCTAACATGTATTAACTCAGGGGTGTGAATAATTATGTAAATGAGATGTTTCTGTATTTCATTTTCAATACATTTGCAAACATTTCTACATGTTGTCATTATGGGTTTTTGTGTGTAGATGGGTGGAAACAAAATATTTGATCAATTTTGAATTCAGTTGTTCCCTGGCCATTTGTTAGCCATTCTTTGAGAAATCACCAAGTCGAGTTTAGGGTAGAGTAGAGTAGAATAGAGTAGAGCACAGTAGAATAAAATACAATATTGTAGAATAGAGTAGAGTACAGTAGAATAGAGTAGATTAGAATACAATATTGTATAATAGAGTAGAGTACAGTAGAATAGAATAAAGTCGAATAGAGTAGAGCACAGTAGAATATAATATAATATAGTAAATAGAATAGAGTAGAATAGAATAGAGTAGAATAGAATAGAGTACAGTAGAATAGAATAGAGTAGAACAGCATATAATAGAGTAGAGTACAGTAGAATATAATATAGTAGAATAGAATAGAGTAGAATATAATAGAATAGACTAGAGTAGAATAGAGCAGAGTACAGTAGAATACACTATTGTATAATAGAGTAGAATAGAGTACAGTAGAATAGAATGCAATATTGTAGAATAGAGTAGAGTAGACTTGAGTAGCGTGGAATAGAATAAAGTAGAATAGAGTAGAGCACAGTAGAATATAATATAGTAGAATAGAATAGAGTAGAATAGAATAGAATATAGTAGGATATAATAGAGTACAGTAGAATAGAATAGAGTAGAACAGCATATAATAGAGTAGAGTAGAGTAGAATATAATATAATATAATATAGTAGAATAGAGTAGAGTAGAATATAATAGAATAGAATAGAGTAGAATAGAATAGAGCAGAGTACAGTAGAATAAAATATAATAGTATATAGTAGAATAGAGTAGAGTAGAGTAGAATAGAATAGAGTAGAGTACAGTAGAATAGAGTAGAGTACAGTAGAATAGAGTAGAATAGAATAGAGTACTCTGTCCTCCTTTCCCTCCCCTACCTGCTCTGAATGTAGCTCTGATATTATGAACGATAGGCCAGAGACTGGCTTTATTGACAGAGCAAACTCAATCTGTTCACTAATGAAACTTTGTGTGTGTGTGTGTGTGCATGTGTGTGCGTGTGTGTGCGTGTGTGTGTACGAGACTGCCGCTCTCCCCCTGAGTGGAATAGGAGAATAGACAGCCTGACCTTTTCCTTAATTGCTTGGTTAGGATTCTGTCTCTCCTCATTTCATGGGCGGCAGCAATGGATGCAGACTCCCAATTGTCTCTGGCACACACACTCACTTCACCTGACAGTCCTAATAAACCGCCTAACACACACACACACAAACACACACGCACGCACACACGCCAACTGTCATCTGTCTTTCAAGAGTTTAAAGAAAATATATATCATGACTGTAATATTCTGTAGTTAAATGGAAAAATGATTAATAACAGTATTTCCATTAAATTAATTCCTTTTTGTCAGAATCAGCTCTGTGTCCATATGGTCTTTTGAAAGCTGCAAGCTCTTGTTTGTCCTTCAAGGAAAGTCACTTGCAGTATGGACTACATGTCATTTCTCCCAACAGGCTGCCCATGGTAACATGGTAGCGATTGAAGCCAACTCTGTAAGAGCCCCTCTGCTATCTGTCCACACACTGTTCAATCAGACAGGAGGGACTTTCATTCTACTGTTCAAACACACATATCTACACATCTACTGACAGAAATGAGAGAGAGGGGGAGAGAGAGAGAGAGAGAGAGAGAGAGAGGGGGGAGGGAGGTTAGATGGAGGAATGAAAACTGAAGAACGTGGCTTCGTTAGACAAGATGTGTTGGAGTAAATTAGTGCCAGACAGAATGGAATGCATACTGTATGTGTGTGCCTGCAGGATTTTATGTTAATTATATGCATGGGTATGTGTGTATTTCCTACACACACACACCTTCTTTCCCTGACACTCTAATTGTCATGTACACAGTCTCCCTGACTGGAAACAGTGTCACACTGTCCCTAATTTAATTGAAAAGCAAAAGGAAGGAGGGAGCGAATGAGGTGGAGGGAGAAGGAAGGGGAGAACAGGCACAAAAGGGAAATAAAAATGGAACCAATCTTTCTTCAGTGTGCAGTAAAATGGCCCGGTGCAGTTGAATAATGCATGGGGGAGATGGATAGGTCTGCATGGTAAAGTGGAGCTGAGGACGCCTTAGTTAAGACGAGTTTGTATGCTGATGCACTGCTCTCCCTTCGCTGCGGAGAACACTAAACTACATCATTTTCTCCTTCTGTCTTGCCCTCAGCCTCTTGCTCTCTCGGTCTCTCTGTCTTTCTATCTCTCGCTCTCTCTCGATTGGACTACTTACTCTTTCCAGCTGTGTGTCTCTCTCTCCTGCGTCCCCCTATGCCACAGTGATACTAATTAGTGCATCAGTGATCTTATCACATGGCTATGAGGTCAAAGTGCAGACTGTCAGTTTTAATTTGTACCGTTTAGAAAATGACAGCACTTTTGTACATAGTCCACCTATTTTAGGGATAAACTCACTTAAATGTGTATTAAAGTAGTAAAAAGTATTCAGTCCCATATTCCTTGCATGCAATGACTACATCAAGCTTGTGACTCTACAAACATGGATGGATTTGCTCTTTGTTTTGGTTGTGTTTCAGATAATTCTGTGCCCAACAGTAGAATGTGGTAAATATTATATTGTGTCATTTTGGTGTCACTTTTATTGTAAATACGAATAGAATATGTTTCTTAACACTTCTACATTGTTACAGATTGTGCTGAATGAATTGTGAGTAATGATGAGTGAGAAAGTTACGGACGCACAAACACTGTATCATGCCCCCAAGACATGCTAACCTCACACCATTATAATAACAGGGGAGGTTAGCATTTTTTAGGGGCGGTATGATATTTATGCCTCTGTAACTGTCTCACTCATCACTGTAGTGTTTTTGCGGACTAGAGTCAAAATGTACTGTAGTATTCTGTTGTATATTGTAGTATTTACTGTAGTAATAAATACGGTAGTAAAATAAAACTGTAGTACTGTATATACCATAGTAATTCATATACTTTTTTGCGGATTTTAGTATACTGTAGTATTATTACCTGTAGTGTTTTTGCCAGCTGTGGTATACTGTAGTATTTATTGTTGTATTTTTGCGGACTGTAATATACTGTAGTATTTACAGTGGTGTTTTTGGTGACACTGCTGTAGTTTTTAAAGGCTGTATCAAGGCACTCCGCGTTGTGTCGCGCATAAGAACAGCCATTAGCCATGGTAAATTGGCAATGTACCACACACCCCTCGGGCTTTATTGCATAAGTATACTATAATATTTTTTCATGTGGGGTGGAGGCGAGGTCTGGGGAAATAAATGACAGGGTAAGGGTTTGGAAGGCAGAATGGTCACTGGTCTCTGGGTCTGTGGGGACTACTGCGGTATGAGGCAGGTGCAGGCTTGAGCTGCTCTGTCTGGTTAGTGAGGACAGGACAGATTAGCCACCTGCCTTGTGAGCTTTGCCTTCAACATCCCCTAGGATACACACTCATATGGCAGGTGATCATCTCTTCTACCCTATCTTCTCTTCTCCTCTGTCTCCTCTCCTCTCCTGTCCTCCCCTCTTTTTCCATTTAGTTCTGACATCACCTCATGGTGAAGCACATTAATTATACATGCAGAGCTATTATTATGGAAATGTAACTACTGTGAGTATTGGGACAATGACACATTTGTTGTTGTTTTGGCTCTGTACTCCAGCACTATGACTATGACTATGAAGTTGAACTATGAAGTTGAAGTGACGACTGTCAGCTTTAATTTGAGGGTATTTTCATCCATATCAGGTGAACCGTTTAGAAATTACAGCATCTTTTGTACAAAGTCCCCCCATTTTAGGGGACCAAAAGTATTGGGACAAATTCGCTTATATTTGCATTAAAGTAGTAAAAAGTAAAGTATTAGGTAGGTAGGTAGGTAGGTAGGTAGGACTGGGGTCTGAACGGACAGTACAGAGCTTCCGCTCTTTTCTAGAACCTGTAGGTAGGTAGGACTGGGGTCTGAACGGACGCTATGATCTACACTTAGCATGTAGGCAGTGGTATAAAGTATGTAAGTAAAATTACTTTAAAGTACTACTTAAGCGTTTTTTTGAGGTATCTGTACTTTACTTCACTATTTATAGTTTTTACTACTTTTCCTTCACTACATTCCTTAAGAAAATAATATACTTTTTGCTCCATACATTTTCTTTGACACCCAAAAGTTCTACTTACATTTTGAATGCTTAGCAAGACAGAACATTAGTCCAATTCACGCACTTATCAACCAAACATCCATGGTCATCCCTACTGCCTCTGCTCTGGCAGACTCACTAAATAGACATGCTTCGTTTGTGAATGATGTCTGAGTGTTGGAGTGAGCCCTTGGCTTTCCATAACTTAAAAAACAAGAAAATGGTGCCATCTGGTTTGCTTAATATAAGACATTTTAAATTTGGTATACTTTTACTTTTACTTTTGATACTAAAGTGTATTTTAGCAATTGCATTTAGTTTTGATACTTAAGTATATTTCAAACCAAATACTTTTAGACTTTTACTCAAGTAGAATTTTACTGGGTGACTTTTACTTTTACTTGAGTCATTTTCCATTAAGGTATCTTTACTTTTACTCAAGTAGGACAGCTGGGTACTTTTTCCACCACTGCATGTAGGTTTCTTAATGGGTTGCATAAATTGCAGTATGGGGCAGGGGAATGGGCATGGTACTGTGGATTTATTATAGTTAAAAATATCCAGTGTTTTTGCGGACATTACTGTAGTATTTACTATAGTATTCTACAGTATACTACAACATTCTATGGTAAGTACTACACGTTAGAGGGATAACACAGTGTGTAGCATGGTATTCTACAGAATACGACAGCTTATTATAGATTTCTATCATCAGTACTGTAATATTCTATAGTCAACTGTAATCTTTTTTTCATGGGGGACCACACACGCCCCTTTCGATCCCTAGACATCAAACCACGATCTGACCATCTTTCTGCCTCCCTCACTTTAACTCAAATTCTACCACACCTGCTCTTCCACCACCATGTTGTCTTCCTATTGGTCCATAGTATCCTCCTGTTATAATCCCTCCTCCTTTAACCAGGGGATTAGATGCTCTACACCAAACCAACTCCGTGTGTCAGAACATCTGTAGTGTGGTGTTTCACAAGCAGCAGTGCAACGGAAGAGATCATTTTTCTCCAACAGAGACAGGGAGAGAGAGAAGGAGGGGGAGGTAAAGAGAGGGCTACAGGGAGAGAGAGAGAGTGTGTGTGTGTGTGTGTGTGTGTGTGTGTGTGTGTGTGTGTGTGTGTGTGTGTGTGCCTGCGCAGCTTCCAGCTTGATTTGATTCAGTGTTTTCAGAGAAGAGTGATTATGCTTTATGGCAACAATTAAAATATATACACATGAAGTAAATTGGCAGAAATAAATGTTCCCGACAGCATTTCAAGGCTACACACACATTCAGTAAACAAAAGCACCCGAGAGGGAGAGGTGCAGAGAGAGGGATAGTTTGAGAAAATGTACATATGCACTGATCTGAAGAAACAGAACAGGTGAAAACAATGTGAAGGATGTCTTCTTTTCACCTGTCTAGTTCTATCAAGTCAGTCCAGATTAAGGAAGAGAGACGAGGAAGGAAATGAAGCTATTTTACACTATTAAGATGCAGCCTAGGGCTTCAGTCTGTAAGAGAGGGCCGCCATATTGTTTTGTGGCACTGGCGGGATCAGTAGAACTTAGGCCTGATTACCACGCCTCGTTTAGGGAGTTGCTGAGAACACACACACACACACACACACACACACACACACACACACACACACACACACACACACACACACACACACACACACACAAGTTGTTGATGGATGCTATGTACTTGGCATGCTCGATCACCAGACAGATGAGTTAAAGGGGAGAGTCTAATTAGTGTCATTAAGGGAGAAATAACAGAGAGGCTCGTTTAGAGGGAAGGGACGGAGACAAACAACAACAGATCTCTTTACTCTCTCATTCACAACACACACACGCTCATACCAATGAAGTTTGTTTGATCAGGCTCTTATACAAGCTGCTATTGTCTCTGCTGATGGGATTCAATGGGGGGGATGTCTCGTTCTTCTTTCTTTCTTTTTTTTTTAAAGCACATTGCGTTTCTGTGTGTGTATCTGGATGTATTTATGTTCCTGTGTGTGTGTGCCAAAGCATCAGAGTTTCTCCTAGATAGGCCTCGGCGCTGGCGACCCCAGCACCCCCTTAGCCCCTGAGTGTGTTCTCTCTCAGTAGGAGCTCGGTTGATTGGCCTCTCAAGGTTACGTCGATGCTTCAGTCTGGAGGCCTGGAGGGCATCTGTGGCCGGATGGTAACCCTGGGTTACCGTAAGGGCTTGTTGCTCGTGGCTACGCAGCTGCGTTCCCCTTCTTTGTCTTCCCCCATCGGGCTCCAGAATAAAACGGATCTCACACACACGTTGTGTTGTACTCATGTTCAGGTGTAGAGGAAGTGTGTAGAGTAAGGGATTACATGTAAGGGATTACAAAAGACCGGTAAACTTTAATCTGTTACGTTACCAGCATAAATATTATTATCAGATTACAGATACTTCTGAAAAACTACATGATTACTTTCGAGGATTACTTTTAAATTCAGAAAGGAGGTTTGCGAAACAAAATCTTTGCCACTTCTCTGTTTTCTCAATGACATTCAAATCAGCATTGAAAAAAAGGAGAAAGTGTAAGTTTGTTCCAGCTGAACGAGTCTGACCACAAGTCAGAGATCACTATGACGACACAACTAATGGGTTTGATGGATCGTGTAACAATAGCAGGAAAAGGCTTTTGTAGGCTACAGTCCAAGCTATGTCTTCCAATGGTGCGACTGCTGTCGGCATCCTAAGATTATCCAACGTGAATGAACGCTTGGAGGTGGATGACAGCAGTGGTGTAGACTACGGCGATAAGGATATCACTTATTATTGATATCTACATAGCGCATTGATGTGAATCACACTGCTGCTCTCTCATTTAGCTATTTGCGCCTTATGGATTGTGGGTTGTTGTGGATGGCTGTTCACAAATCTATATGTGTATTTGAACACAATAATGGTTGAATTCAGGAAGTTTAATGGTTGAATTCAAGAAGTTTAATGGTTGAATTCAGGAAGTTTAATGGTTGAATTCAAGAAGTTTAATGGTTGAATTCAGGAAGTTTAATGGTTGAATTCAAGAAGTTTAAGACTGCCATTGTTTTTGAAACCAGTGGACAGCCAGTGAAAAAAGCCCTCATACAACAGCAGCATAGCGCGGATCCCAGAATACAGAATATAAGCGAGGCTTTTATTGCTCAATCTAATTCATGCTGATAAAAAATTGTAACGACTTTCCTCTTCCTCTTCCTCTTCCTCTTCTGAGGAGGAGTAGCAAGGATCGGACCAATACGCAGCGTGGTAAGTGTTCATCTTGGTTTTTAATAAGAACACTGAACAAAACAATAAACAACAAAGTGACAAAACAAAAGCGAAACAGTTCCGTGTGGAAACAAACACTGACACGGAAAATAAACCCCCACAAAACACAGGTGGGAAAAGGCTACCTAAGTATGGTTCTCAATCAGAGACAACTAACGACACCTGCCTCTGATTGAGAACCATACCAGGCCAAACGCAAAAACACAACATAGAAAACGGAACATAGACAACCCACCCAACTCACACCCTGACCATACTAAAACAAAGACATAACAAAGGAACTACGGTCAGAATGTAACACAAATGCTCAAACTCGTAGACTTTTGATAGACTTAAAGGGGAAATTTGTAGTTGCTACATCCATTTTTGAACTTAAATAATAAATATCCATTTATTCTTGATGAATATAATTTATAAATGCCTCATGAGCTTAGTTCAACTGTCACACTCCATGAGGTCCCAAAATATATGCTTGTTTTCCTCCAATGTTTGTAAACATTGTTAATGTAAACAAACACTGTATAGCCTCAATAACATGGTTAAAACAATACATGTTGATATCATGGATGTTCAGTCCTTGCATCTATAGCTCTGTCTATTCGTCTGAGAGTTGTTACATTTCTCCAGGCCCATCCCTCAGCATTCATTGTTATTGTTTCATCTGTGCCCTTTGACAGCTGCACATTATCAAAGATATGAAGGTTGGCAAAAATATAAATAGTAAAGTAAAGTACAGACACTCCAAAAAACTACTTAAGTAGTACTTTAAAGTATGTTTTACTTAAGTACTTTACACCACTGAACAATAGCAAATGCAGCACATACATTTTTCATATGTAAATAGCACTTTTCAGTAGTGTTCAAAACATGCCATTCTATGAGCGCAGCATTTCCTTTTCAACTCGATTCAATGAGCCCAATCAGTCCTCCTGTCACGTTCTGATTATGTCGTTGTTTTAGTATGGTCAGGGAGTGAGTTTGAGGTGTTGTCTATGTTCCTTTTTCTATAATTTGGGATTTCTGTGTTCGGCCTAGTATGGTTCTCAATCAGGCAGCTGTTAATCGTTGTCCCTGATTGAGAGTCATACTTAGGTAGCCTGGTTTCACTTTTGAGTTGTGGGTGTTTGTCTTCCGTGTCAGTGTTTGTTACCACACGGGACTGTTTCGTTTATTGACGTTTATTGTTTTGTTCCAGTGTTCTGTTGTGTTTGAATAAACATTCTGGACACTTACCACGCTGCGCATTGGTCCTCCGATCCTTCTCACTACTCCTCCTCAGAAGAGGAGGACGAGATCCCTTACACCTCCACGACAACAAAATCATAAACAGCAGAGTAGGGCTGGCTAATAAGTCAGTAGTTTTGTGGTCATGCTCAGGTAAAACAATTTGGCTAATCTATACTTTCATATTTCCAAGTCCTATTCTTGAAGATCTCAGGGGTATAACATTTATTGGAATGACTGGAATTCTAATAGACTTTGGTTTTTAACGATATAACTTCAATCGTATTATTATATGTGGTAGGTAGAAATGGGTTAGAAGAAGCCTACATAACATTGATTTATCGTGCAATAGATGTGGTTCAATGGGTAACATGCATTTTTGTCTTCTTCTGCCTCTTAAAAAGGAATCTAAAAGTAACTGCGTTACTTCGTTTGGGTAATCCAAAAGTTACACGGCTAATTACAATTTCGGACAAGTAACTAGTAACGGATTACATTTAGAAGGTAACCTACCCATCCCTGTGTAAAGGTCATTCTCAACACCCGCACACACACAGACACACACACACACTGACAATCATATATACCACGAGCCGGCCAAAAATGAATAATATGATCATGGATGACATTTAGGTTGGGATCCCCTGGGCAGTTGATTACAATCATTTATCTAAATGCTGGCTGTAGCCAGATCTCATCAGCCCGGTCTATATGTGAGCTGAAAGCTGAGTCTGTCACAGTAGAATGGAAAAGATGTACTTGCAGATCTAGTTCGACTCTACTGCAGCTGCCTTGGAATAAACAGGACACGATTCACAATAATACATTTTAAAATTCAATACAGTAAAACGAAGAGATACTTGAGAATAGACAAGCCAGTCACCACTGGAGTAAAACCGGTCGTTTTTTTAATAAAGCATTCAAGTGAATGGACCTTCGCCATTGCTCTGAAAGGACCATTGTCAACTGCTAAATTCGAGTCACACATGCAACTTCTGCAAAGAAGCAGAGGGGAAACTTTTTCTTTAGTCCCCGGGAGTTTTCTAGCGTTATTCCGAAATAACTGGAGGCTCTGAGGCTACTGCCGTCAACACCTGGACAGAAAAGGCGGGGATCTGAGGCTACTGCCGTCAACACCTGGACAGAAAAGGCGGGGATCTGAGGCTGGACACCTGGACAGAAAAGGCGGGGATCTGAGGCTACTGCCGTCAACACCTGGACAGAAAAGGCGGGGATCTGAGGCTACTGCCGTCAACACCTGGACAGAAAAGGCGGGGATCTGAGGCTACTGCCGTCAACACCTGGACAGAAAAGGCGGGGATCTGAGGCAACTGCCGTCAACACCTGGACAGAAAAGGCGGGGATCTGAGGCTACTGCCGTCAACACCTGGACAGAAAAGGCGGGGATCTGAGGCTACTGCCGTCAACACCTGGACAGAAAAGGCGGGGATCTGAGGCTACTGCCGTCAACACCTGGACAGAAAAGGCGGGGATCTGAGGCTACTGCCGTCAACACCTGGACAGAAAAGGCGGGGATCTGAGGCTACTGCCGTCAACACCTGGACAGAAAAGGCGGGGATCTGAGGCTACTGCCGTCAACACCTGGACAGAAAAGGCGGGGATCTGAGGCTGATCTGGAATATCTCTTCAAGGAGGGGTTTACTTTAAGTGGTGCACGGGCACACACTCCTTCTGCCTTTCCTGACTTCCATCCTCCTTCTCCCCTCCTACTCTCCCTCTCTCTCAATTCAATTCAATTCAATTCAAGGGGCTTTACTGGCATGGGAAACGTATGTTAGCATTGCCAAAGCAAGTGAGGTAGAAAATATACAGAAGTGAAATAAACAACATAAATGAAAAGTAAACATGACACTCATAGAAATTCCAAAAGAATAATGACATATTATGTCCATATACAGTGTTGTAACGATGTGCAAACGGTTAAAGTACAAAAGGGAAAATAAATAAGCATAAATATGGGTTGTCTTTACAACGGTGTTTGTTCTTCACTGGTTGCCCTTTTCTTGTAGCAACAGGTCACAAATCTTGCTGCTGTGATGGCACACTGTGGTATTTCACCCAGTAGATATGGGAGTTTATCAAAATCGGGTTTGTTTTCAAATTCTTTGTGGACCTGTGTAATCTGAGGGAACGTGTCTCTAATACGGTCATACATTTGGCAGGAGATTAAGAAGTGCAGCTCAGTTTCCACCTCATTTTGTGGGCAGTGTGCACATAGCCTGCCTTCTCTTGAGAGCCAGGTCTGCCTACGGCGGCCTTTCTCAATAGCAAGGCTATGCTCACTGAGTCGGTACATAGTCAAACATTTCCTTAAGTTTTGGTCAATCACAGTGGTCAGGTATTCTGCCACTGTGTACTCTCTGATTAGGGCCAAATAGCATTCTAGCTTGCTCTGTTTAAAAAAAAAATCTTTCTAATGTGTCAAGTAATTGTACTTTTGTTTTCTCATGATTTGGTTGGGTCTAATTGTGTTGCTGTCCTGGGGCTCTGTGGGGTCTGTTTGTGTTTGTGAACAGAGCCCCAGGACCAGCTTGCTTAGGGGACTCTTCTCCAGGTTCATCTCTCTGTAGGTGATGGCTTTGTTATGGAAGGTTTGGGAATCGCTTCCTTTTAGGTGGTTGTAGAATTTAACGTCTCTTTTCTGGATTTTGATAATTAGCGGGTATCGGCCTAATTCTGCTCTGCATGCATTATTTGGTGTTTTACGTTGTACACAGAGGATGTTTTTTCAGAATTCTGCATGCAGTCTCAATTTGGTGTTTGTCCCATTTTGGGACAAACACCTCTCTCTCTCCCTCTCGCTCTCTCTCTCTCCCTCTCCCTCTCCCTCTCCTGATGGTGACATGGGCATCCATTATTGATATGGTGACTGCTCCGCTCCTCTGTCGCCCCATTTTCCCCCGTTCTGCCCTACTTCCCCAAACCCTCAGGGGCGTCACACACCCACAGCGTCAGGGGCGTCACAACCTTATAGTTAGGGGTCTGGGAGCCCAGTTATATTTAGAGGTCTATATTTGTCAAGTCTCTGCAGATCTGTACCCTAAACTAATGTAAACAGTACAGTGAACTCATCTTCACTCCACAGCTTGATTGGGGACTGTAGCCAACCTTGGTCTCCTGCTGTGTGACTTTGCTTTGAGAGAGCGAGTGCGACATACACACCTGCACAAACACAGCAGTGAGTGAGCTTACTTATCAAGGTTGATGGATCTAGGTGGGTGGCAGGTAGCCTAGCTGTTAAAAGCATTGGCCCAGTAACAGAAAGACCATGAAGAGCCCAAAGAGCTGAAGCCTAACTGCAGTTTCACTCATCACATCACTCCATGTAAACACGTACAGGCCATAAATGTTCTCTTTACAAACTTGTCACTGTTAATATTTGACATTTTCACCTCCACACTTTCGAAACAAATTATCATTTGAAGCATGTTTTTCCAATTAGAGTTGAGTCCCTCTGGTTCTCACTGGGTTTAAAGAGAACTTATAACAGGCAGGGGGTCTACTCTCACCAAATGACACTTTATAACATAAAAAAAAACACACACACACATTCACACACTCTCACACACACACTTTGATAAGATACTTTTTAACGCGACCACTTTGATGTAGCAGGGTGGAGCGTGCTGGGGAGAGACCCTTTGAAGGGGAAACAATGTTTGTTGTTATCCAGCCAATGGTTCATTTGGTGTTCATGTATAGCTGCTGGGTCCATTGGGGCATTCACAGTCGTAAGCCAGTTTAAAGCCTGTATCAAATGAGACCTCTTCATTAGCTGCCTTCCTTTGTGGTTGCAGATTGGTTTTAGGTTCTTTTGGATCCTGCCACCCACTTAATTTAATTAATGGGCGGCAGGTAACCTAGCGGTTAGAGCGTTGGGCTGGTAACCGGAAAGGCTGATGAGTTGAATACCTGAGCGAACTAGGGGTAAAATCTTCCGATGTGCTCTTGAGCAAGGCACTTAACACTCATTTGCTCCAGGGGTGTGGTACATTGTAAGGGGAGGCTGATATTGTAAGACAACACATTTCACTACAGCTATTCGGTGTATGTGATGTTACAACACCTTTTTGTGTGTATGGTATTCCCAACTGCTGTCTGTAACCGCTCTGTGAGCTCTGAACGTTTGTGTTCAGTTTAGGCAGAAGCAATTGATCTGAGGAATAATGGTTTAAACAGGCCCTCAGGTTCCCTCTCTTAGCTTCAGGGCAGAACCACTGTCTGAAACACCATGTCATTACCACAGGGACACAGGCAGTGTGTCCCAGGGCCCTCTAGCCTATACAGTATAGAGCTCAAAAACATGGCAGGATAGTTAGGTGGGTCAAGCTAGAGGAGGAAGAGTCAGCCGTGTGTGTGTGTGTGTGTGTGTGTGTGTGTGTGTGTGTGTGTGTGTGTGTGTGTGTGTGTGTGTGTCAGACTATACACACAGCAGGGGTCAGACTTCAAGTCAGCAGATGCCAATTTAAAGCCCCCCCCAGCCTAGAGCAGCGCTGATACAGTTTGTTTTGCCTCAGGCACATACACGGCCCCCTCTGGACCTCCTCTGTGTGTGAGAGAACCCAGCTAGCAGGAGAAATAGGTTGGTTTTAGAGCAGAAGCCAGATGAACTCAAACACACATACTACACTCGTGACAATACTACAAATCACTGTGTATCTATGAACAATATTCTCGTTCCATGTACACCCACCCCTACATCCGGTAAGCACCATCAACACCTTCACCAGCAGAGCGAATGGTTTTCTCACGGTGTCCAGGTATTACCTTCCTCCTCCCGCCTTGTCAAGTTGAGATTACATCGCTATGGCAGTTGGAGATGAGATGTGGAGCGAAGGAATGAGGGAAAGCGAGAGCAAGGGTAGAAAACTGAAATGTGGAGAATTACTGGGGAGCGAGGAACATGAGGGGGAATATTTGATTCTTCCTATTGTGTTGTTTCATGTCTGAAAACATGGGATGTTGATATTGCTGAAAAGATGAGTAAAAGGTGAACATCATGGCACTGAATCGAGAATACTGTCAAAGAAAGGGAACTGGGGTAATTCATGTAATTTAGGTTGTATTTCAACCTTTTTGTTCTTCTGCAATTGGCTTTGATCTTCAGGATTCGTGAGCATATTTTACATGGCATTTACTCTTTCTAGTTGTCTATGGAAATGGCCTTTGTTTTATACAAGACAGGCACATCTACGTGACCTCCATTCCACACATATTCAATAAATGAAGTCATTTTTGTCAGAAACGGGACATTTTCCATAAAAGTTGAATCTAATTCATTTTGGTGTTGCATGTCGGGTAAAGAGTCTGTATCTTCCTCCTCCACGAGCCACCATTCAATTTCTCCCATCCTACTCTCTCTCTCTCTCTGTGTGTGTGTGTGGGTGTGTGTGTGTGTGTATTATTTTGTCCTTGTATAGGGATCAACAATAGCCAGTGGTCCGTGTCCCTGGCTTGATAACATATTAAACATTGATGAGATTTCAGAGAATAATATATTGGGTGTAAGGTAGATGCTGGCAGGTGTGTACACACACACACACACACACACACACACACACACACACACACACACACACACACACACACACACACACACACACACCCTCGTTCTTGTAATTGCTCTTGTCATTGCCCTTAGGCACAGTGAGGGGGCATATAAAACACATTATCCTGGATAATAACGCGTTTCTGCCTCGTCGTTCTAATTTATGACAGCTGAAATTGAGCTCCGTCGGGAAAAGGGATGCATGCTAAATTCCCGGAGGTGGCGATGAGGTGTGTGTCGGAACGTTGACCTTCCTGCCGACAGGCTCAGATAATGAGATTTGGGAATGACGACCTTCCTGAATGAGCACGGTTTCATTCTCTTCCTGTCTGTTTGCCAGTTCATGCCAGTGTCTGCAGTAACGCGACACAACAAGTTCATATATCGCAGAGCTGAATGGGGAAGTGTCGGCTGGCAGTTTGGCAAAACCAAAATGTGCCTCAAAGTGGTCTAATGCCAAAATGAGTCCGTATCCAACACCACGTTGTATCAATCCAGCAACTTGCCTGAATATCAAATGATTGGGACAGATAGGCATGATCCAGTCTCATCATTTGAAATCATAACCCACACAGAGGCAGAAGATGGCAGCTGAATTCTGATACCAACACCCTTTTGACTACTAGGTCTGCCTCGCTAACTGAGGCTGCCTATAGGCTCAATATATTCTCCTTCAAGGTCTCTGACCATGAGGATCATTATCAGAGAGCTGGTGTAAATGGAATCCTGTGTGTGTGTGTGTGTGTGTGTGTGTGTGTGTGTGTGTGTGTGTGTGTGTGTGTGTGTGTGTGTGTGTGTGTGTGTGTGTGTGTGTGTGTGTGTGTGTGTGTGTGTGTGAGTGTGTGTGTGTGCGTGCGCACGCGCGCGCGTGTGTGTGTGTGTTCATGTGTGTGCGTGTGTGTGTGTGTATGTGTGTGTGTTACAGCGAGACTGAGGGATAATGTGGGGTGTTTATGAGAATGGTTACCCCTGAGCTCTTTCTGGGGAGCCACTGAGTGTGACTGACGCAAATATTAATCACCGAACACCCCAGGCTTTCTGCAAATTAAAACACCCTTTCTGTTTCAGAAAATGAAAAGGTTGGAACGAGAGGGAGGGGCTGTTTCATTAGAGCAGGAAACTGTGTCTATTCCATTTAAAAAGTTCATTTTATTCTAAGAATGGCACTTTGTGCCAAGTCTATTAAATGTGTGTGTGTGTGGGGGGGGGGGCAGGGTACTTAATGATCAGGAATGTGTAATAAGCCTGTACTGTGCCGTGTTCAGCCTTTTAAGACACATCATTATGCCAGTGTAGGGAGGTGATTTGCATGGTTTCAAGTTGTAATATGTAAAATGCACCACCACCAATATTTTTACCTCTGACCGGAAATCTCTGGCGTTTTCTGTAGATTCCATTTTCACAAATCCGGGGGTTTTAAAATACGGCATTGCAGCTGTCAAGTTGATGAATGTCCCTATATGCCCGTGACATCTTAAGAATCGTTTGGTCCTGTATTCATTTGTCCTGTCATGTATTACGCACCATGTGGGTTAGGGTGTAGGGTGTAGGGTTTGATTTGGGATTGGGCTGGACAGAACGGTCGCTCCCCGTTCTGCTCACTCTTTATCTCATCCTAGAACTAGCCCACTCTGTGATAATTACCCACTGCCACTATTGCCGCTAAAGGGGGTAGCTGCAGTGGGTGTTTTGAGGGCCATTGGGTTGTGTTTGTGGATCTCTCATTAGAGATCATTGAAGAGAAGGAGTTTGCTATTTTCATCATGACTGTCCATCCCAGGACCTCTCCAGTCCAGATCACTGTGTGTGTGTGTGTGTGTGTGTGTGTGTGTGTGCGTGCGTGCGTGCGTGCGTGCGTGCGCGCGTGCGTGTGTGTGCGTGCGTGCGTGTGTGTGTGCGTGCTCCGAGGAATCATATAATAGCTCTCATAATGGGATTTCTACATAACCAGGTCTCCATTAGTGAAAGGAAATGACTCTAATTATTCAACCCTTCAGCACCCACATGCACCCCTACACACTTCTCTACACACACACACACACACACGCACATGCACGTACGTGCGCACACACACACACACTCCTCTTCCACACACACCTCTCAAAACCGACCTTCAAAGCTTGAAGTCAAAAAGACTTCTCTCATTCACAGCACCTCCAACAACCGCAATTACTCTGTGACCGTAATAGCACCTTCTAGCCATAATGCCAAGGCTATGAAAGGAGCATGTGTGTGCATATGTGTCCCTGGGACACTAATAGCTATGCCTTAAAAATGGCTACAGGAGATACGCTCCCGAGTGGCACAACAGTCTAATTGCAGTGCCAGAGGCATCACTACAGACCCTGGTTTGATCCCCGGCTGTATCACAACCAGCCGTGATCGGGAGTCCCATAGAGCAGCGCACAATTGGCTCTGGGTTATGGGAGGGTTTGGCCAGGGTAGCCTGTCATTGTAAAATAAGAAGCTGTTTTTCACTGACTTGCCTAGTTAAATATAAAAATATGAGCACAATCTCAGGACTGCTGGCAGCTGGAAAGAGAGCCAACAAAATAAATAAAGTGAGAATAAAAAGACGGGGAGAGAAGAAGAAAAGAAAGTGACAGTGACAATTGTCTGTTGATCTTTGTGGTTATGTGTGTTTTGTCTCTCCGTGTGTCTCTGTGTCCTGCTGACAGACTGGCCCACTGACTGACTCTACAGCAGTATGAAACTGATTCTCCACGCTGCAGCGTGCTGCCACACACACTTTACCCGCCTGTCACTCACCCACCGCACAGTCATATAAACACACACACACGCGCACACACACACACACAAGAATGCACACACACACACAAGTGCACACGTGCATACACACTCTCAGCCTATGACACTATATCTGTTTATCTGTGCCTGGGGAAATCTATGGCTACGATACTCCATGAGCGGAGCACTTTTTTTTTTTTTAAAGAATAAAGGTTTGAAGGAACATTTCACGGAGCTCATTGATTCCAAGCGCATCGAAGGACAAACCAAATATCAATACAGATTCACTCGCAATAGCCACAGGTGTCAGTAAAAGGTAAAAGTATAACAGTGACCGTTCTGTAGAATGGAGTACAATGCTCAGTAACAGAAGCACAGTGAGATGACATCACATTCTATAACGTCCAGCATTCTCCCTGCCTGGAAATGAGTTCCAGAACCTTTGGCAGACTTCCACAACATTACAGTTTAAAGATGAAGTAGAAGAGAATCAATTCCCCTCCCTTCTCATCTCCTCTCCCCACTTTAACACAGATTTACTGCCTACGTTATGACAGGAGACGATAAAGGAAGCCATTTATTACAACTGTCTGCCAATGAACATGCTACCAGTCTCTGCAAGCAATCAAATATAGTGTACAGTAAAGAGAGTCCTATCCCTCCCCTCCATTCCCCTCTCTCTGTCTCTGTCTCTGTCTCTGTCTTTCTCTCTGTCTCTCTCTCTCTCTGTGTGCGTGGGCATTTGTTGGTGTGCGTGTAAGCATGTGTGTGTGTGTGTGTGTGTGTGTGTGTGTGTGTGTGTGTGTGTGTTGACAACACCTGTCATAACTGGAGAGGATTATGAGGTACACTGTGTATCGGTAGAGCCACTCTGCATCTTGGCCTCGTATCAAAGATAAAAGGATGACTGACAGTATAAACAAACCAGTTAAATCTTTACTGTAAATCAACCAGGATGCAGTATATAAAACACAACCAGGAAATATTTTGCATCTAGAATTTGTTTTTTTCTGAATATGACTTATATATAGCTTGTATCTGCCAGGAGCTACACTGCATTGTGTTGGGGCAGCAGGTAGCCTAGTGGTTAGAGTGTTGGGCCAGTTACCGAAAGGTTGTTAGCTCGAATCCCCGAGCTGACAAGGTAAAAATCTGTCGTTCTGCCCTGAACAAGGCAATTAACCCACTGTTACTAGGCCACCATTGTAAATAAGAATTTGTTCTTAACTGACTTGCCTAGTTAAATAAAGGTTCAATAAAATAAGTCATATAATGGATGTGAATATGGAAACTGTTAAACAACCTTTGGTCTTGTCTCCACAGCTTCTGTAGTCAAGTCCATAATTATTGGCATCCTTGATGAAGATGAGCAAAAAGTACTGCATAAAATAAATCATTCAAATACTGAGCTATATTGTATGGTCCAAAAAACTCAAAAAATATATTATTTTATACTGATACAATTGCTCAGAGAAAGAGATTTTGTTTAGCAAGTAAGGGGTCAAAATTATTATTGGCACCCTGTTTTAAATACCTTTCAATACCTCACCTTACGAGGATAACGTCATCTATCCTTTTTCTAAAATGTTTATTGTGATTGGAGAACTTATTGGGAAGAAATCGTAGACCATTGCTTCATACAGAATCTTTCCAGATCCTCGATATCCTCAGTCTGCATTTATGAGCTGCCCTCTTCAATTCAAACCACAGGGTTTATTTATTTAACCTTTATTTCAATGGCTTTTATGTCCAAATTTAGATTTTGTGGCCAATCAACCATTTCTTTGTGGATTTTGATGTGTGCTTGGGGTTATTATTTTTAAAACCTTTAATACATTTTGATGACCGTTGCTAGTACAAGGACATTTTAGCCAAAAACCTGGTTGCCTCTGAAAGATTCTGCATGGAGGAATGGTCTGAGATCCCTCCCAATGTGTTCTCCAAGGAAACATTTTAGAAAAAGCTTTAGTGTGTATTGCAAGGCGTGGTATTGAAAAGTAATGAAAACAGGCGCGCCAGTAACTTTGACTGCTATCTTTTATACATTTCCCATATTTGTGTGACCAATACAATATAGCTCGGTATTTGTAGAATTTTATTTGAGAGTCTTTTTTTCTCATCTTAATCAAGGGTGCCAATCATTTTGGACCTCACTGTATAGGGGTGAATACTCCTGCTCGTTTCTCTATCCCCATCTGCCCTCTCTCCTCTGCTCTCTGTCTGTCTCCTCTGCTCTCTGTCTGTCTCCTCTGCTCTCTGTCTGGCTGCTTGTTTTCCCCAGTGTATTTATCCCAGTGTTTCCTGTTTCTGTGTGCCAGTTTGTCTTGTATGTTTTCAAGTCAACCAAAGGTTTCCCCCCCCCCCATTCTCCTGCTTTTTACATTCTCCTTATTCTAGTCCTCTAGTCCTCTAGTCCTCTTGCCTGTTTCTGGACTCTGTACCCGCCTGCCTGACCATTCTGCCTGCCTTGACCACAAGCCTGTTTGCCACTCTGTACCTCCTGGACTCTGATCTGGTTTTGACCTTTTTGCCTGTCCACGACCATTCTCTTGCCTACCCCTTTTGGATTAATAAACATTGTAAGACTCCGACCATCTGCCTCCTGTGTCTGCATCTGGGTTTCGCCTTGTGCCTTGATGACAACACTCACTAAAAAAAAACCAATCAGCCCAGGACAAACCATTGAATGTGTTATTTAGTAGGAGGGCATGGACCGTCATCTCAATAACAGATCTGTATGGCCTGAGCACTGTCCTGGAGCCACTGAAGTGTCTGTTGAGCACTGCCTTGGTGCCATGGACACGTTGATGTATTCCTTTACTCATTACCCACCCATAGTCTCCTGGTTGGCTCTATCGAGCGATGTGTGTGTGTGTGTGTGTGTGTGTGTGTGTGTGTGTGTGTGTGTGTGTGTGTGTGTGTGTGTGTGTGTGTGTGTGTGTGTGTGTGTGTGTGTGTGTGTGTGTGTGTGTGTGTGTGTGTGTGTCAATGTGTTATTGTGCCTCTAACAACCTCTTGGACACTGCAGAGTGTGTGTGTGCTCCCTCATCTCCGCATGTCCCACAGAGGTTGATTAGCCGCAGTCTGTGTGTGTACGTGTGTGTGAGCGGGCCTCAGATGCTGCAGGGTGGCAATTTGTAGTGTTTGAAGTGGAGATGCAGGAAATCAGGATCTGACTGCTAGAGACCCAGAGCTCCTAGGACCATGACACAACAGACTCCAGTGGCTGTGGAGGAGACAAATACAATGAGAGGACCTCTCTCTGTCTCTGTCTCTCATCTTCTCTTTTATCACTCTGTCCGTGTGGCAGAGAAAGAGAAAAAGAATAATTTTTTTCCTCCCCTTTCTCCCTTTTTTTTTACCCCCCCTCCTCTATCTCCATTATAAACACATAACTGCACGGAAGACGCACCCACACACCGTAGGAGACTCATTGGGGGTCTGTTGATGTGAAGAGGCCGTGGGAAAAGAGGATTACATCAGTAACGGCATTCTCATTATACTGAGTTCTCTCTCTTAGCGTCTGATAAACAGTCAGGGGGTTCAGTTGGTGCTGCCGGGGCTATCTGGAGGAGGTTGTGTGTGTGTGTGTGTGCGCGGGTGTGCGTGTGCTTTTGGTTGATAAGGTTAGCTGTCAGTCTAAAAGCAGATCACACATGCTGTATGTAAATACCTAATGAGCTTGTGTCCTACGGAGCCGCCGGTTGTCCGCCGTTTGCGGTGAAAAGCGGATCATTACGACAACAGGTTCATTTCACACACACACAAACCTCTGTCACACCAACGGAAACATTACCTGGAAACAGTGTGTGTCCATGATTTTGTGTGTGTGTGTGTGTGTGCGTGCGTGTTCTCTGTCTAAATGACATTCATCTTAAATAATAGCTAGAGATCTGTTACAGTGTTCACGTTTGTCATCATCTCTTCCAGTGATGAGCTTCCTGTGAGTGTCAGCGAGACTTTCTAACCCCAACGAAAACACAGATCTACAATGAGACGTCATACCCGCTGAACAAAAATACTAAGAGAGCACATTGTGAAATCATCTGCCATTTCCTGGGCCGTTGGAAATATAGACGGACCAGGTGACTCCAGGTGAAAGCTCTGATGCCTTATTGATGTCACTTGTTAAATCCACTTCAATCAATGTTGATGAATGGGAGGAGACAGGTTAAAGAATGATGATTTTTAAGGATTTTTAAGCCTTGAGACAATTGAGACATGCATTGTGTGTGTGTGCAACTCAGAGGGCGAACGGAAAAGACAAAAGATTGAAGTGCCTTTTGAATGGGGTTTGGTAGTAGGTGCCAGGCACACCGGTTTATGTCAAGAACTGCGATGCTGCTGGGTTTTTCACGCTCAAAAGTTTCCTGTGTGTATCAAGAATGGTCCGCCACCCAAAGGACATCCAGCCAACTTGACACAACTGTGGGAAGCATTGGGAATTAACATGGACCAGCATCCCTGTGGAACTCTTTCAGCACCTTGTAGAGTTCATGTCCCAACGAATTGATGCTGTTCTGAGGACAACTCAATATTAGAAAGGTGTTCCTGGTGTACTCAGTGTAGAATGCTGTAATGGAATGCAGCTAAAACCTGTCAGTAAAATGACTACAGTTATGACAGGTGCCAAGTCCTCCATAGCTCTGGCCTGATGTATTCATTTTAACTACAGAGGGAGGGAGGGGGAAAAGCCATTGCCAAAAAAATGAGCTGGTCTAAATGAAGATGAATGGGGGCATTTTGGATTGAAGGTGATATTTTATTTAGGATCAGGCTATTCCATTGGGTAATGCCATAGCCTCTCCAAACAACATGACAGCACTGGGAAATGGATATTGATTATAAAAGGTTGTTGCTTTCCACTCTCTCTTTCTCTCTCTCTTCCCGCCATCTCTCTCTCTCTCTCTCTCTCGCTCGTTCTCTCTCTCTTCCCGCCATCTCTCTCTCTCCCTCTCGCTTTCTCGGCTCTCCGTCTCTTTCGCTCTCTCCTTCTCTCACCTTGCCTTCCCAGCTCATCTTCCCTCTCCTTCTTTTCCCCTCCCTTATCCCTGCTCCGTCTCTTCTCTCTCTCTCCCTCCCTTCTCTCCACTCTCCCCATTTCCCCCTTTCCCTCCCCTTTCTAATCTCTGTCTCTCCGTTTTGTCATGCCATCCCATAGCGTGGGATGTGGCGTAAAGCATGATGGATGACCAAAGCTGATTTAAGGGCAGAGCATCCCCAGCGTCAGAGGCACAGGGTCTGAGGACACCTGACCCAATCTCTATCTCCCTGTTCATGCAATCCCACGGATATCGCTATTGATTCCCAGTACTACAGCCTGGCCATGAAAATGGACCTGAGATCAGATAATTCAATCATAAGAGACCAGAGCTTTGAACATTTCCTTTAGAGGCTAAATCTGGAAATGGTCAGCACAGAAATATCAGGAAAGCACATGTTCCTCTAGCGGAAAAGTGTGGGCAGCCATTCATTCCCTTTACCAAACAGTGCTGGTTGTGTGTGTGTGTGTGTGTGTGTGTGTGTGTGTGTGTGTGTGTGTGTGTGTGTGTGTGTGTGTGTGTGGTCATTAGTACTCAGCAAAGGTCTCTCATTACGCAAATGTAGCTCTCTGAACGTCCTCTTGTTCTGTGTGTGTGTGTGTGTGTGTGTGTGTGTGTGTGTGTGTTTGCAGAACTACATTTTTATACTGTATGTGTGTTTGAATGAGTGTTTTCTGTACATTATAGGTGGTAGCTATACTTTGGCCTGTGTGTTGCAGCCTGCTGGTGCTACGGTATAGTCCGTCACAGAGATCTAAGGTCTCCAGCTGTTGAACAGATGGAAGGTTGGATTTCCATACAGTATCATCCCACACCATGAGCACTGCAGAATACCAACCAGAATACCAGCCTCTCTACCCCTCTCTCTCCCCCCTCTCTCTCTCTCCCCGTCTCCCTCTCTCCCCGTCTCCCTCTCTCTCTGTCTTCCTCTCTCCGTCTCCCTCTCTCTCTCCGTCTCCCTCTCTCTGTCTCCCTCTGTCTCTCCCCCTCTCTCTCTCCCCCGTCTCCCTCTCTCCCCCGTCTCCCTCTCTCTCTGTCTTCCTCTCTCCGTCTCCCTCTCTCTCTCCCCCTCCCTCTCTCTCTGTCTCCCTCTGTCTCTCCCCCTCTCTCTCCCCGTCTCCCTCTCTCCCCGTCTCCCTCTCTCCCCGTCTCCCTCTCTCTCTGTCTCCCTCTCTCCGTCTCCCTCTCTCTCTCCCCCTGTCTCTCTCTCCCCCTCCCTCTCTCTGTCTCCCTCCCTCTCTCTGTCTCCCTCTCTCTGTCTCCCTCTCTCTCACACACACACACAGATCCCATCATGATAACCTTTAACAGGGAGACCTACTTAATGCCCGTGATCATGTCATTTGACAAGACCAATTCATATGAACGTATAGACAGTGATCAATATCATTGATCTTGGGCAATTTCATAATTGCTGAGAGGTTAAAGGTTAAATGGGTTGAGGAGCATATTAAGAAGCCATTAACACCCCAGGCTTCAGTTTCCCAAAAACATCTTGAGGCTAAGTTTACCAGGAGCCTTAAGATGCTTTTATGAAACCGAGCCAGGCATGCTCTTTTCCTCTCTTCCTCTCTTCCTCTCAGGGATCATTTACTCTGATATTTGTTAAGTGCCTGATCAGAACACTATCCAATATGGTACCCTTCCAGGTAGAGCACATGAGGTAAAATCCTCACTCTAGTGGCTACTCTAACCGGTAACAATTTGTATATCAATTAGTAATAGAAACATCCTCATCTGGTTAGGTCCCTCTTGTATGAAACTCCATTTAAACAGGGAGTCCCGTTAAGACCAAGGTCTCTTTTGCAAGGGGGTCCCTGGCTTTAAAAAATCACACACAAGAGAATACAACACACACTTTTCTGCAGAACTTGACCCCTTTTAAACCTTGTCAAGCAAACACCAAAATACATGTGATTCACCTTTGATGTGTGTATGTGTGTTGATGGTTTGGTGTCTGTGTCTCAGTTAGCTCTACGGATTTCTGTATTTGCCAACCTGACAAACGATTGTGGCGTCGCACGTTCGCTGGTTTAGATGGTCCCGTTTACCCTCTTTATCGTGCTAAACCTCAAATGATCAAGGCAAATAGTAACCCATGTTTACTGCATATTTGAATGCATTGACGTTGGATTGATTTTGATGATTTGAATGACTGGGTTAAACCGCACATGTGGAAAGGGGCATTTAAAATGATTGAGGATAAGACAAATAGGTCTTCCGATTAAGGTTCTTTGACCCACTGACAGTTGTACTAAAATCAAGAGGCATTTATAAGTTACATTCTTCAACAATCAATGGGTATTTTTAATTTAAAAGGCCTTTGAACAGCAGTAAATATATATTTTAGTCCTTTGGTTACATACAGAAAAGACATCCTCAACAATACACAGAAACAGAGAGACAATTGTTCAGTATGATAAAATTGGGAATGTTTGATTAAAGCTACAATGTGGAACGTTCTGGGCAGCCCGGCCAAATTCATATGGAAGTGTGAGCTATAGATCTTTCATTCTCGTTGAAAGCAAGTCTAAGAAGTGGTATATCTGTTCTATGTGCTCCATTTGTATGCTTCCCGCTCTTATGTTTAGTGTTTGCGTCTTTTACTTTCGGTTTTGTACACCAGTTTCAAACAGCTGAAAATTAAATACTTTTTTATTGTGCCGGTTTAGACGATACACATTGTATGCTTGTTTCGTCACGTAAAAACAAAATCAGATGAACTACTAGAACTTTAGCAACCAGGAAATGAGTGATTTCTG
This sequence comes from Oncorhynchus tshawytscha, assembly GCF_018296145.1. Taxonomy (NCBI): domain Eukaryota; kingdom Metazoa; phylum Chordata; class Actinopteri; order Salmoniformes; family Salmonidae; genus Oncorhynchus; species Oncorhynchus tshawytscha. The sequence continues at coordinate 10,067,109 of NC_056456.1, forward strand.
CACGGTGCACCTTTAAGATCGGAAGGTTAAGGTTAATTGTAGATTATACCATTCAGAGGAGTAGCTTGGAAGATTCATGTAGGCTTGTTTCTTTCTTTTTCTCTGTTAACCTGGCTGTCAGTGTCCCACCTGTCCTCAACCACGCTTTATAACGTCCTTAATCTCATAATCTCCCTGCACTGGCCGCACGCCTGTGAATGAAAGGGACACAAATAATACTGTTATAAAATCATCATTGCCTTTTATCAAGCTGTATGTCTTTGTTCATGTTATCATGTTGTTCATTAGGCTGTTGTATACGTCGATGAATTAGAGTCGTAGTTATACGGGAATCCATCACCAGAGCATTTTTCGAAGGCAATGATATGGCATTTTGTTTGAATAAACTCGCCAAAGAAAAGTGTGGCTCATGTCCGGGAAGTGACACATGAAATGTGTATATAATCTCAGCTTCTCGTCTGGCCCAATCCCTCCTCCAGCATGGTCTTTAGCCTGTCCGTGAGTTGCCCCGCCAACTGGATTTCCAACCACAGATCTTGGATGAGGGTCAGTGTGGGCAGAAGTGGTTGCTGTAAAAACATGAATTGTTAAATGCAAAAAAAGTTCTGTTTCAATAGAGAGAGAAAGCTTCACAATGTAGTTTGATAGATGTGCACGTAGCCTCGCTACGTTCTTTGCGAATAAGCAAACACGTTTGCAGAGGTGGTCCTTAAGAGAACTGAAATAAGCCTACAGCCCCACTGTTGATAACTCACACCTCAATAAGTCACAGATTTGGCTCAACTCAAGGTTGTGGAGACAGGTCCCAAATGTGTAGGTGTAGCCAGTTTTAACCAGCTAACAGTTGAATTGAACGAGTGCTATCATAGTCATTATTTCTGTGACCCGCGGAAAACATGGTGCACATGAAGCTACTGAAAATGCCTCCCAATGCTGCTGTGTGAAGTTAGAACGACAGATCCGTCAGAGGTGAAAGGGTTTCCTCTCCATTCATCTCCTTCGGTTCCTCCATTCCAGAGTGATGGCGCCGATCCTGTCATCACCTGCCTTGATATTGCTCTGGATATCTGTGGTATGGGAAAAACAAACTATTTCCTGCCACCATCTCCTCCATCTTCTCCAGCAGCTCTGTGACCTGAGTGCCATCGCCACTGGTCTTATTGTTGAGAACATGATACCTGTTCCCACACTTCTCAACAAGCCACTGGAGAGCTTTTCCTTCACTCTCAATGTGTTGCTCAATGGATATGTCCCCATGTGAAGAGCGCAATAGTGTGTCTCCAGACTCCCTCTCCAAACGTAGCCATGTTCTCGTGCATGTTCTGTTTTTTGTTCTTCGGTGAATGCCGTGTCTGCAGGGACCACCAGGAGGATGGCACGGGGTGCCCGGAGAGCCCAGAGACACTCCTTTCAAGATCTCATCTTTGACCTTGTTGCGTGGTAATTGGGCTGGGAGGTATTTCCACCAGCCTGGTGTATCTACAACTGTGACTTGCCTCCCAGCCACCTCACCAGTATGTCTTGTACATGCCTTAGTTTGTCTTCCAGGACCAAACTCTTCTGTGTCTAAGATGGTGTTTGCTACAAAACCTTTTCCGGCAAAGACCCAACTCAGCTGTAGAATTTGGATATGAGACAGATTATCTTGTTGGGGATAGGGGGCAGTATTTTCACTTTGGATGAATTGCGTGCCCATAGTGAACTGCATCCTACTCTGTCCTAGATTGCTAATATATGCATAGTATTATTACTATTGGATAGAAAACACTCTGAAGTTTCTAAAACTGTTTGAATTATGTCTGTGAGTATAACAGAACTCATAGGGCAGGCAATCTTCCAAACAGGAAGAGAAATTCTGAATACATGTCTAATTTCAAGTCATCGCCTATCCACTTCCAAATAATATATGGATCGGGTAGCACTTCCTACTCTTTCCAATAGATGTCCTCATTCAGTAGAACGTGGAATGGAGCGTCTGGTGTGAACTTTGACTGAATGGGAGGGGAAATAGTCACTGTCCCGACAGAATGCCATTTTCCTGTGGCGCATTTGTCTGTGGGTGTCACCATCGTTCCATTTGGCTGCAGTATGCTCCGGTTGGAATGTTATTGGATATATATGAAAATAACATCCTGAAGATTGATTCTCTACTTAGTTTGACCAGTTTATTCGACCTGGAATATATCTTTTTGAAGTTTTTGTCCAAGTTGGCCTGGACCAGCGTCAGCTTTTGGGCACGTGAGCTGAAAGTGCTAGCAAATGCAGCTAATTGGACACTAGTATTGGACATTATGGAACAAAACAACGATTTATTGTGGAACTAGGACTCCTTGCACTGCATTCTGTTGAAAGATCATCAAAGGTAAGGGAATATTTATGATGAAATTTCGTATTTCACTCCAACATGGTGGAGAAATATATTTACGTCTGAGCGCTGTCTCAGATTATTGCATGGTAGGCTTTTTTCGTAACGTTTTTAAAAAATCTGACACCGGTTGCATTAAGAACCAGTGTATCTTTAATTATATGTAGAACATGTATCTTTAGTCAAAGTTTATGATGAGTATTTCTGTTATCTGGCATAGCTTTCTATAATTCCTCCGGATATTTTGGAGGCATTTCCGAACATGGCGTCAATGTGGATATAAATAAATATAAATATGCATATTATCGAACAAAACATAAATGTATTGTGTAACATGTCATATGAGTGTCATCTGTTGAAGATTTTCAAAAGGTTAGTGATTCATTTTATCTCTAATCCTGCTTTTGTGACTCTATCTTTGGCTGGAAAAAATGGCTGTGTTTTTCTTTTGATTTGGTGGTGGTCCAACATAAATATATGTTGTGTTTTCGCAGTAAAACATTCAAAAAATCGGACATGATGGGAGGATGAACAAGATGTTTATCTTTCATTTGCTGTATTGGACTTGTTAATGTGTGAAAGTTAAATATTTCTAAATATTTTTTTTGAATTCCCTGCGCCACCTCTGCTGAATGGGGGGGTTCCCCTAGGGGATCACCTTGCCATAACAGGATTTATGTGCACCACCTAGATAGAGTAAAAGGGTTCCTATCAGTTAATCGTTAGATACTATCACACCTGCTCCCGCCCTTCCACCCTGGCGCTTGAGGGCCCCAGGCTGCCCTGCATCACGCACTTCTTCCATCCATTTCTTCCATCCACACCTGCCTTCCCTCGTCACGCGCATCAGCGATATTGGACTCACCTGGACTCACTCATCATCCGTTTTACCTCCCCTATATTTGTCAGTTCCCCTGCTCTGTTCCCTGGGGATGCATTAATTGTTTTTTGTCTTTGTTACCCTTGTGCTGATGCTGTTCCTGTCTCGTTCCATATTAAATGTTTGACTCCCCGTACCTGCTTTGTCTCTCCAGCGTCATTCCATGTGACAGAATGCATCAGCCAACATACGAAGCATCGGGGAGTACTGGCGTTCCAGTTTGTGGTGACGTTCGGCTCTGGGTCGCCGTCGATGGAACCGGGGTTGACTAGCCAGCTCATCGGGCTTCCACGCCCTAGCTGGCTCGAGAGGTTTCCTTGCCCTGGTTGGCTCGGAAGGCGTCAATCTCAGGTCGGGCCTCAGCTGGATCGTCAGGTCTTGTTTGCCCAACCAGCCCAGGAGTTTTTTTTTTTTGTTGGTGACGTCGGGGTGGATTCTGCTGCCGATGGAACCGGGGGTGTATAAGCCAGCCCGTCAAGCTTCCACGCCCTGGCTGGCTCGAGAGGTTTCCTTGCCTCGGTTGGCTCGGCAGGTTTCATTCCACGTCACGCTCCACTGGATCATCGGGCTCCTTCGTTGCAGCGGGATCGACAGGCCCCCATGCCTCAGCCGTATCATCAGGCCCCCATGCCTCCGCCGTATCATCAGGCCCCCATGCCTCAGCCATATCATCAGGCCCCCATGTCTTGGCCGGTTCGCCCAGGTGGGACGCCTGGTGGCGCCCTTAGAGGGGCGGGTACTGTCACACCTGCTCCCGCTCTTCCCCCCTGGCACTTGAGGGCGCCAGGCTGCCCTGCATCACGCACTCCTGCCATCATCAATTACGCACACCTGCCTTCCCTCGTCACGCGCATCAGCGATATCGGACTCACCTGGACTCACTCATCATCCGTTTATTACCTCCCCTATATTTGTCAGTTCCCCTGCTCTGTTCCCTGGGGATGCATTAATTGTTTTTTGTCTTTGTTACCCTTGTGCTGATGCTGTTCCTGTCTCGCTCCATATTAAATGTTTGACACCCCGTACCTGCATAGTCTCCATGTGACAGATACACATAGGTATATCCATAGTACTTCACATTAAAGGGACAATGCAATCAAAAACGTGATGTTCCAGTTATTGTTTCTGATATTTCCACACTATGAAATCAAAATAACATTCTGAAATTGTAATAATTATGATCAAGAGCTTTTGGAGAAGAAAATGCACCTGGAATTTCAGCCTGCTCTGGTGGGAAGGTGTTTTTGTCCCACAACATGACATTCAGGGGTTGGAATGGTTCAGGAAACAGAACCGAAAACCGTTTTGATAACTTAATCTTCAAGAAACAGAAGCGGGAACCAGACATTTTTTTTCTAGTCCAACAAAAAAACACAACGATTTTTAATTAGCTAGAGAAGAATGGATACATTTTTGCAATGCTAGTTAACCTTTTACTGCAGTGGGCTAAATCACGGTCACACAACGTTTCTTTGTAGTCTTACATTTACAAAAGTACACAACTTCCACACAAATTTCATAGTCTGCTGAGCGCAAACTTGAATGTAGTGAAAATGTTGTTCAACTTCTGGCAGGAGTTTACTGTAAAAACGTTGTTCAACTTCTGGCAGGAGTTTACTGTAAAAACGTTGTTCAACTTCTGGCAGGAGTTTACTGTAAAAACGTTGTTAAACTTGCGGGCGTTTACTGTAAAAATGTTGTTCAACTTCTGGCACGAGTTTACTGAAAAAACGTTGTTCAACTTCTGGCAGGAGTTTACTGTAAAAACATTGTTCAACTTCTGGCAGGAGTTTACTGTAAAAACGTTGTTAAACTTGCGGGCGTTTACTGTAAAAACGTTGTTCAACTTCTGGCAGGAGTTCACTGTAAAAACATTGTTCAACTTCTGGCAGGAGTTTACTGTAAAAACGTTGTTCAACTTCTGGCAGGAGTTTACTGCAAAAACGTTGTTCAACTTCTGGCAGGAGTTTACTGTAAAAACGTTGTTCAACTTCTGGCAGGAGTTTACTGTAAAAACGTTGTTCAACTTCTGGCAGGAGTTTACTGTAAAAACGTTGTTCAACTTCTGGCAGGAGTTTACTGCAAAAACGTTGTTCAACTTCTGGCAGGAGTTTACTGTAAAAACGTTGTTCAACTTCTGGCAGGAGTTTACTGCAAAAACGTTGTTCAACTTCTGGCAGGAGTTTACTGCAAAAACGTTGTTCAACTTCTGGCAGGAGTTTACTGTAAAAACATTGTTCAACTTCTGGCAGGCTGTAACCCTTTAAGTTAGTTTTACCAGTGGTCAAGCAGGCTACTGTGGCTATTTGATCACAATGTAGGGCAACCAGATTGGCCTACCATCAAAAACAATGGAGAAAATACATCCCATAACATTTTAATATGGAAATAGTTGTTCTATCGTTCAGCCTGCAGTTGCAGCCAATGTGTGGTGTTCAATGTAGGCCTACATTCCATGAGACTTTTGGAAAAAAACATGCCAGGCTTGACATTAAGCAGGTGACTGAAAATGATGTTGTGATGTTTGATGCAAGAAACCACTTTACAAAAGAAAATAGTATTATTCCCAACCATTATTACAGAGAATTGGGCAGATTGTGCTACCCTCTGCCTATTGGCTACTTAGCTTATTCAAGAATGTCTCAAAATACAACACTGCCCCTTCAAGACAAAAGCTATTTACCTGGCTCGCTTTTCAAAGATGTCTAGAAATGCACACGTGTTATTCTGTTGTAGGAAGCAATCACTCCCCCATTGCTGACTACAAAGTATCTATAACTGGGCTAATAACTCACTAACTAGCAAAGGGTATGAATAAATCTACAAATGTGCACACACAGCTACATGTAGCTCTCGCTTTGATCTCAAAACAAGTGCATCTACTCACTACCGCTCATGCTGTAAACACAGTCCAGTTCAAAGTTAAAACTTGTTAGGGAGGATGTTCCGTTGTGGGGATCAAATCAGCGGATATTTTAGAGCGTCACTGATCGTTTTTCGTTAAAAATCAAACTTTCATGAAAACACACAAACAAGGTATTGAATTAAAGCTACACTCGTTGTGAATCTAGCCACCGAGTCAGATTTGTAAAATGCTTTTCGGCGAAAGCATAAGAAGCTATTATCTGATAGCATGTAACACCCCAAAAGACCCGTAGAGGACGTAAACAAAAATAATTAGCATAGTCGGCGCTACACAAACCGCACAATAAAATATAAAACATTCATTACCTTTGACCATCTTCTTTCTTGGCACTCCTTGATGTCCCATAATCAATACTGGGTCTTTTTTTGGATTAAATCGGTCCATATATAGCCTAGATATCGATCTATGAAGACTGTGTGGAAAACGGAAAAAAGTAGCGTTTCATAACGTAACGTCATTTTTAAAAGTTAAAAAGTCGACGATAAACTTTCACAAAACACTTCGAAATACCTTTCTAATGCAACTTTAGGTATTACTACACGTCAATAAGCTATAAAAATCATCAGTGGGCGATGTAAATTCGATAGCCTGCCGTGTGGAAAAATGTCCGGAGAAAAAGACAGACAATGCCTCGGGTCGGTGGTCGGAGAGAATCGTTTCCCTTTGGGCGGATCTACCAAGAATCAATTCAGATTCAAATGAGGAGACTCTATAGATCCTGTGGTAGCTGTAGGTACTGCAAGCTCGGCCCCATATATTACGGTTCACCTTTAACAATTCATGGGAGTGGCGCATGGATATTTTTTTCCATCTCCAGTGATCAGATTTTCCTGCGCTTTTCGATGAAACAGACGTTCTGTTATAGTCACAGCCGTGATTTAAACAGTTTTAGAAACGTCTGAGTGTTTTCTATCCACACATACTAATCATATGCATATACTATATTCCTGGAATGAGTAGCAGGGCGCTGAAATGTTGCGCGATTTTTAACAAAAAGCTGCGAAAATTCGCATCATCCCAAAGAGGCTAATGGTACAGATCCATATATGGCAATGGTATATTTTTTATTAAAGGGAAAGGGGTATACCAAGTCAGTTGTACACGTGAATTCACTCAACTGAATTGTGTCTTCCGCATTTAACCCAACCCCTCTGAATCAGAGAGGTCCTGGGGATTGCCTTAATCGACATCATCGGCCCCCCAGGGAACAGTGGGTTAACTGCCTTACTCAGGGGCAGAATGACCGGTTTTTACCTTGTCAGCATAGGAATTCGATCCAGCAACCTTTCAGTTACTGGCCCAACGTTCCTACCTGTTACACTACCTGCGGGACTAGGGACATTCAAAGTGCATATAGGCCTACTGCAGCTCTGATTGGTTATGGCGCACCGGTCGGCGTGGTGCCTGTCAATGCAATAGAATCCTACTCCGATGTGGTCCTGCCTACAACAAAATCTCCTGCCTAGATTTTCTTGTTTTGGTATGATGCATTGAAAGTGGAATTGATTCGATCATAATTCCCACAGTAAAGGGAAACATTGACAGTGTTAACTAACAGGGAAACCTCCAGAAAGTTGAATCTTGTGCTTTTCGTGCACAGGCTGATATTTCTTCTGCGTGGCAGCCCTGGGGAGCTGAATGTAAGCTAAATGTATTTTTTATTTTTTTTAACAGTTGATTTAACAGGTTTAAAAAAGGAACAGAGGGGAACTATATAAACTGTTACTTTTTGGGGGGTTGGAACCGGTTCAGAACTATATTTAGCTGGTCGGGAAGGAAGGAACGGACAGAAATAAAGAGTGGTTCTGTTCAGAACGAAACAATTGGAAGATGACATCACAATCTGATTTGATTATTCTGACCCAATGACCAGTCATCTTTTATCTGCTTACTTATCCTTTTCGTTTAAAGGGGTAATGGGGTAGGCTTTAGTGTCTAGACGATCCTAGCCGCCATTCAGGGCTGTGTATTTCAATATATTTGTATCAATACTCCCACACGATCAACTGAGCATGTCCATGGCAAAAGGAGGATTAAATGAAAAGAATACCAAAATATTGTTTTTGAGTGGATTTTCCCTTAAACTTTAAACCTAGTAATGACTAGTCAATCACACCTTGATAATACACACGTTTGTTGATATCTCAAAAGAGACATTTAGTCTATACAAAGTGGCTAATGTTTAAAACCTCTTGAGCTTACTTGAGACGCAGACGTCCCACCTAGAGCTCTAGAAATGCACATGCGCGACGCTACATGCTAATAGTATTAGTTAAAACGCAAACGTTCATTAAAATACACATGTTTGGTATTAAAATAAAGCTACAGTCATTGTGAATCTAGCCACCGTGTCAGATTTTTAAAATGCTTTTCGGCGAAAGCATGAGAAGCTATTATCTGATAGCATGCAACACCCCAAAAGACCCGTAGGGGATGTAAACAAAAGAATTAGCATAGTCGGCGCTACACAAACCGCACAATAAAATATAAAACATTAATTACCTTTGACCATCTTCTTTCTTTGCACACCTTGATGTCCCATAATCAATACTGGGTCTGTTTTTGGATTAAATCGGTCCATACATAGCCTAGATATCGATCTATGAAGACTGTGTGGAAAACGGAAAAAAAAGCGTTTCATAACGTAACGTCATTTTTAAAAGTTAAAAATTCGACGATAAACTTTCACAAAACACTTCGAAATACCTTTCTAATGCAACTTTAGGTATAACTACACGTTAATAAGCTATAAAAATCATCAGGAGGCGATGTAAATTCGATAGCCTGCCGTGTGGAAAAATGTCCGGAAAAACACAGAGACAATGCCTCGGGTCGGTGGTCGGAGAGAATCGGTTCCCTTTGGGCGGATCTACCAAGAATCAATTCAGATTCAAATGAGGAGACTCTATAGATCCTGTGGTAGCTGTAGGTACTGCAAGCTCGGCCTCATATATTACGGTTCACCTTTAACAATTCATGGGAGTGGCGCATGGATATTTTTTTCCATCTCCAGTGATCAGATTTTCCTGCGCTTTTCGATGAAACAGACGTTCTGTTATAGTCACAGCCGTGATTTAAACAGTTTTGGAAACGTCTGAGTGTTTTCTATCCACACATACTAATCATATGCATATACTATATTCCTGGCCTGAGTAGCAGGACGCCAAAATGTTGCGCGATTTTTAACAGAATTTCCGAAAAAGTAGGGGGGAAGCTTAACAGGGACTTTTGTAGGAATGTGTGAACAATCAGTCCACCTCAACCAAGGATGAAAGCATGGGGTCCAGGGGAACATAGAGACACTGTGCTGCAGTCCACATTTTACAAGCTCACTGGTATCACGCAAACACAACTCTCTCCACCAGCCAGGACTGTCAGCCAGAGTGATCCTCCTCCCACTGAAGTTCCCCTCTTTAATCTCACATGTGGCAGTGCTTCTGGAAGCATCGAAGGCCTCTCTGCCTTAGAATGATCTTTCTGACTGAACTCTTAGCAGACCGGTTTGAAGCCAGCAACATAGCCCTCAGCTCTGAAAGAGAGAGAGAAAAAAATGTGGCAAACTAAAGAAATAATGTAATGTAAACAAATCCCTTTTGGCTCATGGATGCTAATACAGTCAGTCTCTCGAGGCCATCCTTCCAAATCTCTGACTTGACTATTGGACGGGCTTTCTTTGTGGCCTTATTAACACTTTAATTTCATTGGCTCTGAGTAAATGATGTTAAGAAAAATAGGTATTTCCTTGTTGTCCTATTTGTTTTTCCTTGATTGGTCGATGTAGGTGCGCCCCCAGTCCAGAGCCCATCTGGTCAGTACCGAGATGATGGTGGCAACCATGTCTCTTCCGGAAACAGCCCCAGCGTAGCGAGCGAGGTACAGGACGCATTGTAGAAGGAACCCCTTGCATCTTGCTGGTGCACTGTTGAAGTGCTCCAGGAGGGACAGGGGTATTCCACAGACCAGCTCCGATGGAACAGAGGTAGGTTGCGGTGTGGGAGCTGGTACCGGAATCGCTGGAGACTGGAGGGACTGCACGCTCTGGGAGCTGGTACCGGAATCGCTGGAGACTGGAGGGACTGCACGCTCCCCTCCAAGCGGAGAATGGTTACCAGCACACTGTACCTGGTGATACCGAGTCTGGAGAGACAGTCCTCGTGGTGTTGTACTGTCCCTACAATGGTCGCCAGCTCGGTCTTTCTTGCTGTCTCCATTTTGCGGGTCAGTTATTGTCACTGTCACCGCCTGACCATAGAGAGCCCTCGGGGTTCTCTATGGTGTTTTAGGTCAGGGCGTGACTAGGGGGTGTTCTAGTATTGTTATTTCTATGTCAGTGTATTTTGTATGGTTCCCAATTAGAGGCAGCTGATTATCATTGTCTCTAATTGGGGATCATACTTAAGTTGTCCATTGTTCCCACCTGCGTTGTGGGATATTGTTTTTGTTAATGTTTTGAGCACTACGGCGTGTTATGTTTATTGTTCTTGTAGTTTCACGGTGCAATAAAGTATGTGGAACTCAACTCACGCTGCGCCTTGGTCCGTTCCTATCGACGGTCGTGACAGTCACGCTGGTATAAAGGATTTGGAGACAGGCGGCAGGAATACACTATAGGGGTTTTTAATACACCCAAAACAAACAAGTGTACTAAAACACTGGGCTGTACCCAAACAAAAGAGCGAGGGTAAACCTTGTTGAACGGCACGGGACGATACCTGTAATACACAATAGGGGTTTTTAATACACCCAAAACAAACACGTGTACAAAAACACTGGGCTGTATCCAAACAAAAGAGCGAGGGTAAATCTCGCTGAACGACACGGGACGATACCTGTAATACACTATATATATATATATATATATATATATATATATATATACCACGCAGCATAACAGCAGCTGCACTAGCGCATAGGTACTCACACCACCAACGGACATTGGAACAATAACCGACATAGACAGAGGGAACAGATGGCACATATATAACATACTCATCAGGGGAAATGGGAAGCAGGTGTTTGTAATCAGACAAGACAGTCCAGGGTTGATGATAATGAATCCCGTTCAGTGAAGCCTAGACAGCCGGTGACGTAGACCTGGTGAACAGAATGAGCAGCAGTACCGGGTGGATCCGTGACATCTTTTCTTACCTGGTCGGACAATGTTTAAGTAGCCAATGCATTGTTTCATTGTTGTATGTTACACAAGCTAGCTTGTTGCAAGTCAGACAAATATGCAGAAACATGAGCATGGAGTTTCACCCATTAAAAATATTTGATTGGTTTGACAAGTGGCAACACGTCGCCAGTTTCCATCTGGACTCCACTGTACTTGACCACTCTACCGTCCTTCACCACACCGTATTCCACCTCTCGGATCTTCCTGCTGACATCTTCCCCGGGCTTTCCAAACAATGTGACAATAGTCTGTGCATCTGAAAACTAGTAGCTACATCGTTTGTGTAATGTATAATGCTAGCAAATTTACTAAACCAATGTTTATAAACATAATCCTTTAAAGGGCACATAGCAGCTATTTGTCAATGCCAGAAATGTATATAATAGTAACTTAGAGCACCCAACAATATATTCACAAAATGCAAACTCTTAAATATATTTTCTATAATACTGTTATATTGTTCTAAAAGTTGGGTTTGGGCTTGAGGGTGGATTGTGGATTTTGCTGAATGAGAAAGTATATTTCTGGAGCTAGTCAGATGAGTCTGGCTGTCTGCACCTTGGCTCTCTGTGTGTGTGGATGGCTCATTGGATGGTGTCTGTGGCACCGGGGGACGTTTGCTATAGAGCCTGCCTTCAGGCTAAATTGAAGTGTGACGCTTTGCTCATGGATCTGATCACGTCTCTGGGGTAACTTTGTCGAAGTCCTGGAGACAGGCTTTCTTTGGATGGGTGGAATGTGGATTTTGTTCGATGGCAAAGATTTTTTTTTAAATCTTAGGATCAACGTTGTCACAGTTGCTTCTTGTTGAAGAGACATCAGCTAACACTAGTTTGCTATAGCTAGCTAGCTCAATTTCTGAATTAATTTGTGGCTGTTTCTTTCAAGCTGGCAAAATTAGTGAGCGAGATATTGTTTCTGTACTGCCATATATTGATAACACAGCCAAATTTGTCACCGGTATGGGATAGTATATCCTAAAGCTTGCCAGCTAGACAGTGATAGCATAAGCTAAAACCGTGATGAAAGGGAGGAGAGAATTACCTCCGTTTCACCTGCAGCTGGCTTGATAATGTTCACTCAAATACGTTTTTCAAGTAATTGATGAAATTAGATTATATTCTATAAAGATCATAATTTTGTCAATATGTTGTGAATATTACAGAAAAAATCCTCACAGCCTTTTTCCACATTAAAACTTGAAGGACACCTTGGTGTGTACCAGCTTACCATGCAAAGTAGGCTATAGGGTCATCAGGTGAGTCATCAAAATGACCATCTTGCATTTGGGCCTTTCCGGCAGTCTTTGTGGTTTTTATATGTGGGAAGCAGAAATTGTACAATTGAAAACTAACAAAGAATATACAGCACCAACTGCATAAATATCTGATAGGGTCATTTATCTGCTATCTGGACTTTAAATATATTTTTAGGATGCTAAACGAAGATCTGCTAACCTTAAATGAAGAAAAGTGGGTATTGCTCTAATGCATGATACAATTCAAATCTCCATAAACACTTGGATTCCTGCACTTGGATTGACATTACTCAATTTCCCACATGATAATCTCTTTCCCATAAATCTGACGTGGAAGATATATGACGATGTCTCATCTGACAGCATCATTCTTTTAGAACACCTACTCATTCAAGGGTTTTTCCTTATTTTTCCTATTTTCTACATTGTAGAATAATAGTGAAGACATCAAAACTATAAAATAACCCATATGGAATCATGTAGTATCCAAAAAAAGTGTTAAACAAATGAAAAAATATTTTATATTTGAGATTCATCAAATAGCCACCGTTTGCCTTGATGACAGATTTGCCCACTCTTGGCATTCTCTCAACCAGCTTCACCTGAAATGCTTTTCCAACAGTCCTGAAGGAGTTCCCACATATGCTGAGCACTTGTTGGCTGCTTTTCCTTCACTCTGCGGTCCGTCCGACTCACCCCAAACCATCTCAATTTGGTTGAGGTTGGGGGATTGTGGAGGCCAGGTCATCTGATGCAGCACTCCATCACTCTCCTTCTTGGTAAAATAGCCCTTACCCAGTCTGTTGGGTCGTTGTCCTGTTGAAAACAAATGATAGTCCCACAAAGCCGAAACCAGATGGGATGGCGTATCGCTGCAGAAGGCTGTGGTAGCCATGCTGGTCAAGTGTGCCTTGAATTCTAAATAAATCACAGACAGTGTCACCAGCGAAATACCCCCACACCATAACACCTCCTCCATGCTTTACGGTGGGAAATACACATGAGCAGATCATCCGTTCACCCACACCGCGTCTCACAAAAACACGGCGGTTGGAACCAAAAATCTCCAATTTGGACTCCAGACCAAATGACAAATTTCCACTAGTCTAATGTCCATTGCTTGTGTTTCTTGGCCCAAGCAAGTATCTTCTTCTTATTATCCTTTAGTAGTGGTTTCTTTACAGCATTTCAACCATGAAGGCCTGATTCACACAGTCTCATTTGAACAGTTGATGTTCAGATGTGTCTGTTACTTGAAGATATGTCTATGTCCTGGGAAACGTTCTTGTTACTTACAACCTCATGTTAATCGCATAAGCCTGCGTTAGCTCAACCATCCTGTAGGGGACCCAACAATCCTGAAGAAGTTCAAATGTTTGCTGAATGTTTCAATAAGACTTGTAATAACACTGCCATATTATTTTGGGTACACTTTTTTGAACTCCAAGCAGACAGGACATACATTAATTTCCTCAGGCATTAATGATGCAAACACATACACATTTTATTGTGACATTCGAACCTATAACCCTCTATCCATGCACTGTGCCACCAGTATGGAGCTACTGTATGCCTTATTGTTTTACGCATACAAAGCTGTTCATTTTAGTCTATTCAGACAGACTTAATTTCAAAGGAAACACACTGAACAGGATAGAGAGAGTTTTTGTTGATGGTGAGAACGGAATCTATATGTTTTTAAATAACATTTTTGCCGACGTTTTTCTGACACTGCCCACATTCAATGGGTGTTGTACACTTTAGCTTAAGACATGTAGCTTGCTAGCTAGCTCAGTAAACAATCAACCTAGCTAGCTAGCTCAGTAAACAATCAACCTAGCTAGCTAGCTCAGTAAACAATCAACCTAGCTAGGTAAACAACGTGTAAGATCGCACAAGTCATGTAACGTTAGCTAATGAGCCAGCCAGCTAATGTTAGCTAGTTAAACAACAATGAACATAGTGCCAAATCATGTCGTTACTACTCTGCATGAATCTGCTGAGAGCTAACCAACCAGGTTCAATGTTTTCTAGCTAACATTAGGCTCTAACTAGGCACTGAGTTTGAAGGTAGGCCTTGAAATACATCCACAGGTACACCTACAATTGACTCAAATGATGTCAATTAGCCTGTCAGAAGTTTCTAAAGCCATGACATCATTTTCTGGAATTTTCCAAGCTGTTTAAAGGCACAGTCAACTTAGTGTATGTAAACTTCTGACCCACTGGAATTGTGACACAGTGAATTATAAGTGAAATAATCTGTCTGTAAACAATTGTTGGAAAAACCTCTTGTGTCATGCACAAAGTAGATGTCCTAACCGACTTGCCAAAACTATAGTTTGTTAACTAACAATAAATTTGTGGAGTGGTTGAAAAACGAGTTTTAATGACTCCAACCTAAGTGTTTGTAAACTTCTGACATCAACTGTAAATGTAACATTCAACAATTTGTTGAAAACCTTCCCAATATTATTATGACGTTTTTCTCAGTGTTTTCTACACTCAGTGTAAGTAAATACTGCTGCATTTTAGCATGGTAAAATAAGAGTAATCTAAAGACTCCCTCTCTCTGACTCCCTCTCTGACTCCCTCTCTGACTCCCTCTCTGACTCCCTCTCTCTGACTCCCTCTCTGACTCCCTCTCTCTGACTCCCTCTCTCTGACTCCCTCTCTGACTCCCTCTCTGACTCCCTCTCTCTGACTCCCTCTCTGACTCCCTCTCTCTGACTCCCTCTCTGACTCCCTCTCTGTGTCCCTCTCTGACTCCCTCTCTGTGTGTCCCTCTCTGACTCCCTCTCTGTGTGTCCCTCTCTGACTCCCTCTCTCTGACTCCCTCTCTGACTCCCTCTCTGACTTCCTCTCTGACTCCCTCTCTCTGACTCCCTCTCTGACTCCCTCTCTGACTCCCTCTCTGACTCCCTCTCTGTGTGTCCCTCTCTGACTCCCTCTCTCTGACTCCCTCTCTGACTCCCTCTCTGACTCCCTCTCTGTGTCCCTCTCTGACTCCCTCTCTGTGTGTCCCTCTTTGACTCCCTCTCTGTGTGTCCCTCTCTGACTCCCTCTCTGTGTGTCCCTCTCTGACTCCCTCTCTGTGTGTCCCTCTCTGACTCCCTCTCTCTGACTCCCTCTCTGACTCCCTCTCTGACTCCCTCTCTCTGACTCCCTCTCTGACTCCCTCTCTGACTCCCTCTCTCTGACTCCCTCTCTGACTCCCTCTCTCTGACTCCCTCTCTCTGACTCCCTCTCTGACTCCCTCTCTGACTCCCTCTCTCTGACTCCCTCTCTGACTCTCTCTCTGACTCCCTCTCTGTGTGTCCCTCTCTGACTCCCTCTCTGACTCCCTCTCTGTGTGTCCCTCTCTGTGTGTCCCTCTCTGACTCCCTCTCTGACTCCCTCTCTCTGACTCCCTCTCTGACTCCCTCTCTCTGACTCCCTCTCTGACTCCCTCTCTCTGACTCCCCCTCTCTGACTCCCTCTCTCTGACTCCCTCTCTGACTCCCTCTCTGACTCCCTCTCTGTGTGTCCCTCTCTGACCCGTGTCTGTTCTGCTAACTAAGTGCCATCTAGATGGCCAACTATAGGTTAGTGTATGACAGAGAGGAATAAAACAACGTCATGAGGCAGTATAGCTGGTTCACCCGCGTACCGTAATGTTCAGGACATTTCACAACACTGATAGCCTGCTCTGTAAGTTCTGGTTCCTTTAACCACATTCTTTCACTTACTATAATCATAACAATGGTGTTCACATGCTCCAGCACTCAGATGTCTACCCACTGGGCACAAATGTCACTTCAACGGCTAGTTTGGATTTGCATTTGGTGGAGTTGTCAACTAACGTGAGTTAGTGAAATCAAGTAAAAATATCACTGTGTCATTGGATTTAGGTTCAAAGTTTGGTGGAAAAAATACACATTGATCTAACGTTAACGACTTTTTGGAAATCCAATCAGTTTTCCACACTGATTCGACGTCATCCCATTGAATCTTTGCGTAGGAATGATGTGGAAACAACGTTGATTCAACCAGTTTTTGCCCAGCGGGTAGTTGATTGTATTTCCATTGTAATGTACAAAGTGATAAAACAACTTTCCTTTCCTGTGGCATGAACTCCATATCCTAGAGAGCCTAGGTACATACCACAGGAGGTTGGTGCCACCTTAATTGGGGAGGATGGGCTCATGGTAAATGGCTGGAGCAGAATCAGTGGAATGTTATCAAATACATCAAACACATGGTTTGATGCCATTCCATTCGCTCCGTTCAAACCGTTATTATGAGCCGTCCTCCCCTCAGCAGCCTCCACTGGTACATAGCCTAACCATGACCACAAAATGGGTTCCGCATAAATAAACCATAAGATAGCAAGGTGGTTTTAGTGTGACTATTTGCTGATCTGCATTTGTATGTGTGACTTTGCATGTGTGATTCATTTCTTCTGCCCTTCTTCAGTAAAAGTGTCCCAGGATTGTCAGTGGGGACAGCTGGCAAAAATAAACAGAGCTCACAGGGGGAGAGGACTGTGACATTTTAATACAGAGACCAGACAGTTACATTAAAATGACGCAAAAGGCCCTCATCTAATGAAGAGGAGTAGAAGAGACAAGGTGGAGGAGAAAACACACAATGAATCAGTGCTCAGGCTGTTTTGTCTCTAATGTAGGTTTGAATGACACATCAGCCTCTCCAACAGCTGCTAACAGTATCCCCTTATCTCCTAGCCCAGGGCCACTGCTTTAGACTGGGACCCGTATGATCTCCAGTGAGGGCCTGCGTGCATGTGTGCGTGTGTGCGTGTGTGCGTGTGTGTGTGTGTGTGTTAGTTAGTTGACCTTCTACCCAACATGGGAGTCATAAGTCTGCACACTATTAGCAATGTTTACACTCCATAAATCATTATTAAGGACGGGAGATGCAGTTCATACTAAGATGCTACATTTAATTGATATCCTATGCAGACAGGGTGATATTTTCTGGTCTATCTGAATAACTAAGAGCCTAAACGCCACCATAAATTACAGAGTTATGTGGGTCAAACCTCAGTTAGTAAGAACACAGATGATTTACAGCTACAACAACACACGTAGGGACTCACACGCACACTGAACCAAACTCACACACTCTCTCTCTCTCTCTCTCTCTCGTCGGAGTGCATGCTGGGAGTGCATGCTGGGAGTGAGTCGTCAGGCAGGAGTGATTGTGAGTGCGAATGGAATTTCTTTTCACTCTATTGGGGGTTGGTATGTATATATATATATATATATATATTGATTAGTTTAGTTGTTTTAAGGATATCTTGTTTAAACTATCAATAAGCACGTATAGGGGTGGTGGGATCTTTGCTTTGAGGTTGGTTTTTCGCGAGGGCACAACCAGCGGGTGGAGCTGGTTGCTATGGCCACTCGTGGAAATGAAAAGTTTGAAAAACTTAGTCGGAGGCATGGAGTAAAGATTCCTGCTGCGGCCGGGTGTTCAGTGGAAGAATGTAGCTTGGCTGTGGGTGCTATCATTGGGTATGATAGCATCAAATCAGCCTCAAGGATGAATAGCGCTGTAGTGATATTCTTAGATTCAATTGAAAAGGTGAATAAAATAGTTGAGAGGGGTGTTGTGTTGCGGGAAACACAGACGCCGGTATTTCCGCTTATGAATCCTGCGAAGAAAGTCATGCTTTCTAACGTGCCACCATTTGTTAGAGATGAAGTGTTAGAGCGAGAGTTATCTCGCCATGGTCAAATTGTATCTACAATAAAGAAGGTTCTTTTTGGATGCAAATCTCCGTTGTTGAAACATGTCGTGTCTCATAGGAGACAAGTGCATATGATTTTAAAAAGGAAGGAGATGAACTGAATTTAGCGTTTAGCTTTAAGATTGATGGATTTGATTATGTCTTCTATGCATCTACTGAATCAATGAAATGCTTTGGATGTGGAAGAGAGGGGCATTTGGTGCGTAGTTGTCCCGAAAATGAGCGCGCTGAGCCTGGTAGTAGTTTTAGTGCGAGTGCAAATAACGCACCACCTCGAAGGGCTGAAAATACTACGGGTGCAGGAGAAGAGAGAAGGTGGGCAGATGTGGTTGGAAAAGCAGGAGAGGAAGGCAGTGTGGATACGGGGGCAATTGTGGTAGATCAGAACAAAGAGGGAGGGGAAACAGTAGGTGAGATTGCGACTGCCGTTGCTGAGGTGGTGCTGGAAAATGAAATTGGAAGTCAAGAGGAGATTGAAATAAGGGAAAAGGAAGCGGATGTTTTCAAAATACCGAGGAGTAAAAGGAAGAATTTAAGGGGTGGTGAAGGGTCTAATTCTAAGAGAAAGGTAGAGATTGATAAATCAATTGAAGATGAAAAAGGTGTAGAGATGGTGGAGTATTCTTCTGGGGAGGATAGTGAGAGTGAGTCATCTGACACGTCACAACAATATAGTGAGATAAATGGGGTGGAAGGGATGTATGGGATCGAGAGGATACGTCAATTTTGAAGTTGACAAAAGGGAAGAAATATATGCAGGATTACAATGTAACTGATTTTTTCCCTGAACGTGAATTGTTTATTGAATCAGCAAAGTTTCTGATGTCAAAAATTACAGGGGAAGTTTGAAAAGCCCTGAAATTGCTAGACTCAAGAAAGTGGTCACGAGAGTGATAAGTGATGTAAATTCTAAAGAAAATGAAAGAGTTCAGTTGCAGTCTTAACTCTGTAAAGAGATGTGGTGGCTGTATCTTCCTCTGTATATTTTTTTTATCCATGAGCAGTTTTAAGATTTCTTCTTTAAACGTAAATGGGGCAAGAGATGTTAAAAAAGAGCCATGGTGTATGAGTTAATTAGAGGAAAGGGAAGTGACATCATTTTTCTACAAGAAACGCATAGTAATTTGGAAAATGAAGTTATGTGGCAACAGGAGTGGGGGGACAGTGGTGTGTAGTCATAAAAACTCAAAAAGTGGGGGTGTGGTTATCTTGTTCTCAAAAGGGTTTTTGCCGTTGTCATATGAGGTTGAAGAGGTAGTTGAGGGGAGGTTATTAAAAGTTAGAGCAAGGTATGAAAACATCACTATGTGTCTGATAAATGTATATGCCCCAGTGGTGACAGTTGAGAGGGTATGTTTTTTAGAGGCATTATCAAATACCATTGAGAAATGTAACAAAGAAGATTATTTGTTTATTGCTGGGGATTTTAACTGCACAGTTAGTGATTTAGATAGAAATCACCAAGAACCTCATATAGCCTCAAGGATGTTTTTAAAACGCCTCATTGTAACAAATGAATTGTGTGATATTTGGCGGAGTCAACATGGAGGAACAAGGCAGTACACCTGGGCGCATGTGAGAGAGAACATCATCTCTATGGCCAGGTTAGATAGGTTTTATGTTTTTGAGCATCAATCTCAAGTTTGTAAATCAAGTGTGATAACTCCAGTGGGATTTTCTGATCATTGTTTAATAACAGAGGTGGTGTTCATTAACGATGTAAAACCCAAAAGCGCATACTGGCATTTTAATATAACTTTATTGAGTGATGCTCACTTCAGGAACTGTTTCAGTTTGTTTTGGGAGAGATGGAGGTCTCAAAAGGCCAGTTTTGTATCCATTCAACAGTGGTGGGATATAGGGAAAATCCAGATTCAGCAATTTTGTAATCAATACACGAGGAATGTCACCAAGGATATCACCAGATCAATGAAAGCCCTAGAGATTGAAATAGTGGAACTCATGACGTTGGTTGAGACCACAGGAGATCGAGGCCATACTCAGGCCCTCAAGAGGAGAAAAACTGCATTGGCAGACCTGCTGGGTATCAGAGCACAGGGGCACTGGTGAGAAGTAAATTTCAGGGAATATCTGAAATGGATGCCTCATCCAAATTTTTCTTTGGTTTAGAGAAAAAGAATGGACAAAGAAAAATTATTCATTGTCTCAAATCATCTGTTGGACAAGAGCTCACTAGCCCTAGTGAAATTAGAAAGAGGGCAGTAGAGTTCTATGCTGAGCTCTACAAGTGTGAGTACAAAGAGGACAAAACAGTGACACAGCAGTTCTTTGATGGGCTCCCAAAGGTGGCTGCAGAAGCTCAGGTTGAGCTTGAGCAACCATTGTCTTTGCAGGATTTATACACTGCATTAAAAGGCATGGAAAATGGAAGGGCACCAGGCATTGATGGGCTTCCCGTTGACTTTTTAAGTCTTTTTGGGCTGTGTTGGGTGAGGATTGGTTAGAAGTAGCTAATGATAGTTTAACCGGAGGGTTACTACCAATAAGCTGCAGAAGGGCTGTCCTCACCCTACTGCCCAAAAAGGGTGACCCGAGGGAGGTGAAGAACTGGAGGCCGGTGGCTTTATTGTGCACTGATTATAAGATATTGTCAAAAGCTTTGTCCAACAGGCTGAGGGAGGTGATGGGGCAAATCATACATACGGATCAGTCCTACTGTGTTCCTGGCAGGCAGATAGGGGATAACATTTCTCTGATTCGTGATTTTTTGGACGTCTCTAGAGCTATTGGGTTGGATGCTGGTCTAATTTCAATTGATCAGGAAAAGGCATTTGACCGAGTTGAACATCAATATTTATGGCAAACGTTTGAGGCGTTTGGGTTCAGCTCTGGTTTTATTGCCATGATAAAGGTGATATATGGTGACATTGAAAGTGTATTGAAAGTTAACGGTGGTTTGAGTGCTCCTTTTAAAGTGTGTAGAGGTATTAGGCAGGGATGTTCTATGTCAGGGATGTTATATGCCATTGCTATAGAGCCACTACTAAATAGCATTAGAAGGCGCATTGCAGGGGTGTGCCTTTCAGAGGATATTCCTCCTATTCGTCTCTCAGCCTATGCTGATGATGTAGTTGTGTTAGTGAAAAATCAAGCGGAGGTGGATAGCTTGAGTCTAATGGTTGATCGTTTTAGGGGAATATCCTCTGCAAAGGTAAATTGGGAAAAGAGTTGTGCGTTACAGATTGGAGAATGGTCTGGAGGGATCATGGCTTTGCCAGGGGGGCTAGAATGGTGTAAGGGAGGTTTTAAGTATCTTGGAGTATACCTAGGAGATGAGAGGACTATGGAAAAAAATTGGAGTGGGGTGGTTGAAATGGTGGAAGGGAGGATGAGGAGATGGCGTTGGTTATTATCTCGTATGTCATATAGGGGGCGCACTATTATAGTTAATAATGTGATTGCATCTGCACTGTGGCATCGGTTGTCAGTTTTAGAACCACCATCTGGCCTTCTGGCTAAGATACAGGCAATTATTGTGGATTTCTTTTGGGATAAATATCACTGGGTTCCACAAAGTGTTTTGTATTTGTCAAAAGAAGAGGGGGGGACAAGGTCTTGTACATCTTGCTAGTAGGGCTGCTGCTTTCCGATTTCAGTTTATTCAAAGGTTGCTTTATGGACCGGAAAATGTGGTGTGGAGAGGGGTGGCAGGTCTTATATTACAACGGGTTGGAGGATTAGGTTTAAAGAAGGCTTTATTTCTGGTTGATAGTAGCCAGATTTCTAGGGAGGGAGTACCTCCGTTTTACAGAGGACTTCTCAGAGTGTGGAGCATAATGAAGGTGTCTAGACGAACTTCAGCGGAGTCAGTGCATTGGCTGTTGGAGGAACCTCTGGTGTATGGGGCAAGACTGGATTGTACAACTGCAGCTGTTCCACATTTCTCCAAGATTCTGGTGAAGGGGAAAATCATCACCTTAAGACAGTTAATGGCCATGGCTGGGCCCGCATTAATGGATGGAAGACGGGTGGCAGAACATTTGGGGATGAGGTCGGAAAGGATTGTCGGACAAATGCTGGGGAGCTGTAGGAAGGCTCTGTCAGCGGAAGAATGGGGTATGCTTAGTAGCCACAAGAAGAAGGTACAAGATGAAGACGTCTCATTTCCAAGACTAGGGATTACACCAAATATCCCAGAGTCAGAAAGAAAGGCGTTATTGCTGGATTTGAGAGGGTTGGAGGAGGTGGGTTTGGATGAGGAATGGGAAGGACTTGTATAGGGGGTGTGTCAAGGTGTTGAATAAAGATAAATTGAAAAATAGAAAAGACACTCCATGGAGGGTAAAATTGGGCATTGATGATAGGGTAAAGCCAGCATGGAGGGCACTGTACAAACCACCGTTACAAAAGGGTACTGGTGATATGCAATGGAGGGTTTTACATGGCATCATTGCAGTTAATGCTTTTGTATCTGTTATTAATTCAGATGTTAGAGATGGATGTCCTTTTTGTAATATAAGAGAAACCATTTTTCACTGTTTTATGGAGTGTGAGAGGATAAAACCTCTATTGGAAATGCTGGAATCTTTGTTTAAAGCTGTAGGGGAATTTTTCAATCACACTGTTTTTATTTTGGGGTTTCAATATAGTAAACAACAGAAAAGAAAATGTCAAATGTTAAATTTTATTTTGGGACAAGCTAAGATGTCAATTTTTCTGAGTAGAAAACATAAGATAGAAACGGGATATGGGAAGGATGTAAGATGTGTTTTTAAAGGATTAGTGAAAGCAAGAATAAAAGTAGATTTTGAGTTCTTTTCAGCTGTAAAAGATCTCCTATTATTTGAGGAGAAGTGGGCCTACGAAAGAGCGCTTTGTTTTGTAGAGGAGGGGAAATTATTTTTGCTGATGAAATAAGTTGAATATAAATGTTATGTATTTATTTTTGTTTAGGAATTACATTTGTTGTTTCATTTCTGAAAAGGCAGTGTGTCATTTTTTTATGTTATGTTAAAAAATAAGTTTTAAAAAACTAAAACTCTCTCTTTTATAAAAACTCAAAACTCTCTCTCTCTCTCTCTCTCTCTCTCTCTCTCTCTCTCTCTCTCTCTCTCTCTCTCTCTCTCTCTCTCTCTCTCTCTCTCTCTCTCTCTCTCTCTCTCTCTCTCTCTCTCTCTCTCTCTCTCTCTCTCTCTCTCTCTCTCTCTCTCTCTCATACAGACAAACACAAACACACACATGCACATCCACACAGAGGGAGAGAGAGCTGGGTTATAATTGCGTCAGCTTGTCTTAAGCCCACATGATCTGTTACAGATGTGTGTGTGTGCGTTTTGTCTGTGCGTGTGTTTGTGTGTGTATGCGTGAGTGTTTCAGTACAGAACACCGGGGTCCTCCTGCAGTAATGTCATATGTGGTAATCTGTGAGAAAAAGTGTTTTATATTGATGGACTGAAAGCAAACATAAGAGCTCAGTTATAAAACACACACACACACACACACACGGCATGCTCAAAGTACATGTGGCAGACAGTTCTCAATGACTCATGTGATTAATAGCGCAATAAAGCCCATAAAAGCCACATTAATACAAATGTTCCCTAATCAATGCAACATTCTCACACAGAAATATACAGTGTCGGAGTTGAGACTAGCTTTGGAAACGCGTTCTATGTTACACTGAGCATTGGAGCAGTGAGTTGTTATTCCTGTTCTATTCCTGAGATTTGCCCCGGACTGTTCCCCAAGGGGTTGACTATAAAACAGTTTTATCATACATGCTTTTGTCTGTCCTATTCTGAGTGAGTCATACTTCAGTCTGAGTATGCTATCAATAACATTGTCCTTCAGTGCAACGAATGTGAGTAGTGTGTGTCTGCACTATAGCGTGTGTACTATCCAGCTACAGTACAGTAAGCTTTCACATAGAGATCAGCTTAATTTGCATGATGCATTGTGTGGAACGACGTCCTCTCGATGGCTTGGAACAAGTATAGGTTGAGGAATCACCATCACATGGGGTCTCTCTGTCGCCATGGTTCCAGTGGTCAAAGCTGGGAAGGATTTATTTTCTCTTTATGTTCTCAAGGAGAATCAGACCTTGATCAATGGTAGTGGGGAAACTGTGTTTCATTACTGGGAGCAGGACTGAAAGCATACACATATAGAGGCACACATGCCAACATGTACAAACACACACGCGAAAAAACACACACATACAGTTGAAGTCAGACGTTTACATGCACTTAGGTTGCAGTCATTAAAACTCATTTTTCAACCACTCCACAAATTTCTTGTTAACAAACTATACTTCTCGCAAGTCAGTTAGGACATCTACTTTGTGCACGACACAAGTCATTTTTCAAACTATTGTTTACAGACAGATTATTTATTTTTTATTATTATAATTTTTTTATCCGTTGTTTTACCAGGTAAGTTGACTGAGAACACGTTCTCATTTGCAGCAACGACCTGGGGAATAGTTACAGGGGAGAGGAGGGGGATGAATGAGCCAATTGTAAACTGGGGATTATTAGGTGACCTTGATGGTTTGAGGGCCAGATTGGGAATTCAGCCAGGACACCGGGGTTAACACCCCTACTCTTACGATAAGTGCCATGGGATCTTTAATGACTTCAGAGAGTCAGGACACCCGTTTAACGTCCCATCCAAAAGACAGCATCCTACACAGGGCAGTGTGCTGTCTTTCGGATCGGACGAAAGACACTGCCCTGGGCCATTTTTTTTAGACCAGAGGAAAGAGTGCCTCCTACTGGCCCTCCAACACCACTTCCAGCAGCATCTGGTCTCCCAGCCAGGAACTGACCAGGACCAACCCTGCTTAGCTTCAGAAGCAAGCCAGCAGTCGTATGCAGGGTGGTATGCTGCTGGCCACTTATAATTCACTGTATCACAATTCGAGTGGGTCAGAAGTTTACATACACTAAGTTGACTGTGCCTTTAAACAGCTTGGAAAATTCCAGAAAATGATTTCATGGCTTTAGAAGCTTCTGATAGGCTAATTGACATCATTTGAGTCAATTGGAGGAGGTGTACCTGTGGATGTATTTCAAGGCCTTGTATGCAAGGTTTGTTTCAAGGTTTCTATGCTGTTCTTTGAATGCCATTTTAATATTTGATAATTAACCAATGATATTAGGCCACTCTTGGCCATGTTTACAGACACCTGTGTCTTTTGACACCAAATAAACGAGTCATCCCGCAGTGTTTGTGATTATACCCTGATGAAGACAGCTTGGCTGTCGAAACGTTGATAATTACATTTTTGCATCTGTGCTCCTAGAGTGTGCGGCTCTCTTTTATTTCTATGTATTTCAAGGCTTACCTTCAAACTCAATGCCTCTTTGCTTGACATCATGGGAAAATCAAAATAAATCAGCCAAGACCTCAGAAAATAAATTGTACCAAGTCTGTTACATCCTTGGGAGCAATTTCCAAACACCTGAAGGTACAACATTCATCTGTACAAACAATAGTACGCAAGTATAAGCACCATGGGACCACGCAGCCATCATACCCCTCAGGAAGGAGACACGTTCTGTCTCCTAGAGATAAACGTACTTCGGTGCGAAAAGTGCAAATCAATCCCAGAACAACAGCAAATGACCTTGTGGAGATGCTAGAGGAAACAGGTACAAAGTATCTATATCCACAGTAAAACGAGTCCTATCTCGACATAACCTGAAAGGCCGCTCAGCATGGAAGAAAGCGCTGCTACAAAACCGCCATAAAAAAGCCTGACTACGGTTTGCAACTGCACATGGAAAACAGTCCTCTGGACTGATGAAACAAAAATAGAACTGTTTGGCCATAATGACCATCGTTATGTTTGGAGGAAAAAGGTGGAGACTTGCAATCTGAAGAACACCATCCCAACTGTGAAGCACGGGGTGGCAGCATCATGTTGTGGGGGTGCTTTGCTGCAGGAGGGACTGGTGCACTTCACAAAATAGATGGCATCATGAGGCAGGAAAATTACGTGGCTATGTAGACGCAACAGCTGAAGACATCAGTCAGTTATAGCTTGGTCACAAATGGGTCTTCCAAATGGACAATGACCCCAAGCATACTTCCAAAGCTGCGGCAAAATGGCTAAAGGACACAAAGTCAAGGTATCGGAGTGGCCATCACAAAGACCTGACCTTTGCCACCAGATGTGACAACATATAAAAATCAAAACAGCTTATCATTTCACTTGTTGGAACCAGCAATTCCACACTGCACACTGCCCTAACCCATCTGGACAAGAGGAATACCTATGTGAGAATGCTGTTCATCGACTACAGCTCGGCATTCAACACCATAGTACCCTCCAAGCTCGTCATCAAGCTCGAGATCCTGGGTCTCGACCCCGCCCTGTGCAACTGGGTACTGGACTTCCTGACGGGCCGCCCCCAGGTGGTGAGGGTAGGCAACAACATCTCCTCCCCGCTGATCCTCAACACTGGGGCCCCACAAGGGTGCGTTCTGAGCCCTCTCCTGTACTCCCTGTTCACCCACGACTGCGTGGCAATGCACGCCTCCAACTCAATCATCAAGTTTGCGGACGACACAACAGTGGTAGGCTTGATTACCAACAACGACGAGACGGCCTACAGGGAGGAGGTGAGGGCCCTCGGAGTGTGGTGTCAGGAAAATAACCTCACACTCAACGTCAACAAAACTAAGGAGATGATTGTGGACTTCAGGAAACAGCAGAGGGAACACCCCCATCCACATCGATGGAACAGTAGTGGAGAGGGTAGCAAGTTTTAAGTTCCTCGGCATACACATCACAGACAAACTGAACTGGTCCACTCACACAGACAGCATCGTGAGGAAGGCGCAGCAGCGCCTCTTCAACCTCAGGAGGCTGAAGAAATTCGGCTTGTCACCAAAAGCACTCACAAACTTCTACAGATGCACAATCGAGAGCATCCTGGCGGGCTGTATCACCGCCTGGTATGGCAACTGCACCGCCCTCAACCGTAAGGCTCTCCAGAGGGTAGTGAGGTCTGCACAACGCATCACCGGGGCAAACTACCTGCCCTCCAGGACACCTACACCACCCGATGCTACAGGAAGGCCATAAAGATCATCAAGGACATCAACCACCCGAGCCACTGCCTGTTCACCCCGCTGTCATCCAGAAGGCGAGGTCAGTACAGGTGCATCAAAGCTGGGACCGAGAGACTGAAAAACAGCTTCTATCTCAAGGCCATCAGACTGTTAAACAGCCACCACTAACATTGAGTGGCTACTGCCAACACACTGTCAATGACACTGACTCTACTCCAGCCACTTTAATCATGGGAATTGATGGGAAATGATGTAAATATATCACTAGCCACTTTAAACAATGCTACCTTATATAATGTTACTTACCCTACATTATTCATCTCATATGCATACGTTGATACTGTACTCTATATCATCGACTGCATCCTTATGTAATACATGTATCACTAGCCACTTTAACTATGCCACTTGGTTTACATACTTATCTCATATGTATATACTGTACTCGATATCATCTACTGTATCTTGCCTATGCTGCTCTGTACCATCACTCATTCATATATCCTTATGTACATATTCTTTATCCCCTTACACTGTGTATAAGACAGTAGTTTTTTTGGAATTGTTAGTTAGATTACTTGTTCATTATTACTGCATTGTCGGAACTAGAAGCACAAGCATTTCGCTACACTCGCATTAACATCTGCTAACCATGTGTATGTGACAAATAAAATTTGATTTGATTTGATTTGATTTGAATGTCTTGGAGCTTCCACTATGTCAATAATGAATACTGCAGTGGGCTAAATCAGGGTCACACAGAAAGTTTCTTGGCAGTCTAAAACAATCTACTTTGAAACAAAAGTATACACCTCACACACACAGTTATGGGCTTAAAAAAAAGGGGACACCTGTACCATGTCAGATATAGAGTTGAAATGTATTACATTTTGAGTTTGCATCTCAATATTACACTTTATTTACATCACAAAAGACTGAAATAAAACAAAACTGTTTGACATAAAAACACTGCATTTTCTAATTATAATTATAATCTATATTACATCATAAAAAATATTAATAACGTTCCACCCATGATGCCACTAGAGGGCGCTTTGGTAATTCGACTGCAGGAACTACCCTAGTTTACTACAATGGTGCTGCCCATGCTAAAACAGGCATTTGGGCACTAGAGTCCTCTATACATCTCTATAGTTAAAGCATACAGTGCATTCGGAAAGCATTCAGACGTCTTCACGTGTTCCACATTTTGTTGCGTACCACCTTATTCGAAAATGGATTAAATCCCTTTTTTTCCCTCATCAATCTACACACAATACCCCATAATTAGAAAGCAAAAACAGATGTTTCAGCATTTTTGCAAACTTAATAAAAATCAGAATAACAGAATAACCTTATTTACATAAGTATTCAGACCCAATTCTATGAGACTCGAAATTAAGCTCATGTGCATCCTGTTTTCATTAATCATCGTTGAGATGTTTCTACAACATGATTGGAGTCCACCTGTGGTAAATTTAATTGATTGGATATGATTTGGAAAGGCACACAGTTGACAGCGCATGTCAGAGCAAAAACCAAGCCACGAGGTCGAAAGAATTGTCAATAGAGCTCCAAGACAGGATTGTGTCCAGGAACTGATCTGGGGATCGGGGGAGAAGGGCCTTGGTCAAGGAGGTGACCAAGAACCTGATGGTCACTCTGACAGAGCTCCAGAGTTCCTCTATAGAGATGGGAGAATCTTCCAGAAGGACCACCATTTCTGCAGCACTCCACCGATCAGGCCTTTATGGTAGAGCGGTCAGACGGAAGCCACTCATCAGTAAAAGGCACATGACAGCCCGCTTGGAGTTTGCCAAAAGTCACCTAAAGACTCTCAGACCATGAGAAACAAGATTCTCTGGTCTGATGAAACCAAGATTGAACTCATTGGCCTGAATGCCAAGCATCATGTCTGGAGGAAACCTGGCACCATCCCTACAGTGAAGCATGGTGGTGGCAGCATCATGTTCTGGGGATATTTTTCAGCGACAGGGAGTGAAAGACTAGTCAGGATCGAGGGGAAAGATGAACGGAGCAAAGTACATAGAGATCTTTGATGAAAACCTGCTCCATAGAGCTCAGGACCTCAGACTGGGGGCGAAGGTTCACCTTACAACAGGACAACGACCCTAAGCACACAGCCAAGACAACACAGGAGTGGCTTCTGGACCAGTTTCTGAATGTCCTTGAGTGGCCAAGCCAGAGCTCGGACTTAAACCTGGAGAAACCTGAAAATAGCTGTGAAGCGACGCTCCCCATCTAATCTGAGAGCTATAGAGCTATAGAGGATCTGCAGAGAAGAATGGGAGAATCTCCCCAAATACATGCATGCCAAACTTGTAGAAGAAGAACATTTGAGGCTGTAATTGCTGCCAAAGGTGCTTCAACAAGTATTGAGTCAATTTGCAGAAATGTCTAAAAACCTGTTTTTACTTTGTCATTATGGGATATTGTGTGTAGATTGATAAGGGAAAACCCCATTTAATACATTTTAAAATATGGCTGTAACGCAACAAAATGTGGAAAAAGTCAAGGGGTATGGATACTTTCCGAAGGTACCTGTTTCAGTTGGAACAGGGCAACGAAATGTATTGAGATTGCAACGTTGTATCTGGGTCATCATGGTGTCTGTGACAGCATGGGAATCTCCATTCTAAAGTAATCCATTTTCTTTTTCTTTTGATGATTGAACAAAGTGTAAAGCTAATATTGGTGACTTACCGCCCGCCACCTTCAGTGCTGGCTCAATATCCAATGTAAATTTTGTCGAAAAACTAATTCAAACAAAAAAAGAGAGATGAAAACGAATAGGGAAAAAAATGATATAAAACTAAAAACTATAATAACCTTCGACTGCACTTCCTGATTTGACTGTTTTTCATCAGTGCTCAGGAACTACCCATCCCGGATCCGGGATAATTGTCATCAACTGACACTAATTAGCATAACGCAACGGACAAAAAATATTACTAGAAAATATTCATATTCATGAAATCACAAGTGAAATATAGTGAAACACAGCTTAGCCTTTTGTTAATCACCCTGTCATCTCAGATTTTGAAATTATGCTTTACAGCCAAAGCAAGGCAATCATTTGTGTAAATTTATCGATAGCATTATGTCCAGCTAGTAGCAGGAAGCTTGGTCACGAAAATCAGAAAAGCAATCAAATGAACCGTTTACCTTTGATCTTCGGATGCTTTCACAGACAAGACTCCCAGTTAGACAGCAAATGTTAATTTTGTTCCATAAAGATTATTTCTTATAGCCGAAATACCTCTGTTATACCTTTGTTCTTCACGTTTGGTTGAGAAATCCACAGGAAACTGCGGTCACGACAACGGCGAAAAATATTCCAAATTAGATCCATAATATCGACAGAAACATGGCAAACGTTTTTTATAATCAATCCTCAAGGTGTTTTTCAAATATCTATTCAATAATATATCAACTGGGTCAGTTGGCTTCTTAGTAGGAGCGAGAGAAACAATGGCCGCATTTGTCTATTACGCACAAATCACTCTGAGAGCTACCAGCTGACCACTGACGCAATGTTGTCGCTCACGCTCATTTTTCAAAATAAAAGCCTGAAACTATGTCTTGTGACACTAGACACATTAGGGAAGCCATAGAAAAAGGAATCTGATTGATATCCCTTTCACTGCTCACTAGGGACGCATAGGAACGCAGAGGTTTCTAAATAAGAGTCACTTCCTGATTGGATTTTTCTCAGGCTTTCGCCTGCAATATCAGTTCTGTTATACTCACAGACAATATTTCTACAGTTCTGGAAACTTTAGAGTGGTTTCTATCCTAAACTGTCAATTATATGCATATTCTATCATCTGGTCCTGAAAAATAGCCCGTTTACTTTGGGAACATTATTTTGCCAAAAATTAAAAGAGTGCCCCCTAGTTTCAAGAGGTTAAGAAATGCTAGCAGCCATGAATGAAGGCAAACAAGAGTTGTCTTGGGGGTGTGGTTTGATGTGGGTGTTTGTTGGGTGTGTCTTTGCCATTCAATCACAACAAACAAGGACATTAGCGAATAAGCTAAGATAGCTTTGCTATGAAGAGAACAACGTTTTGAAATTGAGGACTTCCACCCTCCTGACTGACATGCCATCTCAAGGTGGTCAGCTAACTCAGTTCTATATGTAGCCTATATTTAGCCTACCTAAAGCCTGCGCTGACTTTGTGTTTGGCCAAGCTGTTTGCAGCTAGCTAGCATAGCTTGGTGATAGAGTAGCTGCAGCTGGCTATCCAATCTAGCTAATATTTCTCTGTAAAATCACTTATGGCAAGACGGCAAGAGCCAGTGTCTGGAATGTGTTTCATAAGACACTCGTTCTACAACACCTTGCTACGAAAGTAGCTTGCAACTGAGTTTCATTACGTCTTGTAAAAATACAGTTGAAGTCGAAAGTTTACATACATCTTAACCAAATACATTTAAACTCAGTTTTTCACAATTCCTGACATTTAATCCTTGTAAAAATTCCCTGTCTTCGATCAGTTAAGATCACCACTTTATTTTAAGAACGTGAAATGTCAGAATAATAGTAGAGAGAATGACTTATTTCTGCTTTAATTTCTTTCATCACATTCCCAGTGGGTCAGAAGTTTACATACACTCAATTAGTATTTGGTAGCATTGTCTTTAAATTGTTTAACTTGGGTGAAATGTTTCGGGTAGCCTTCCACAAGCTTCCCACAATACGTTGGGTGAATTTTGGCCCATTCCTCCTGACAGAGCTGGTGTAACTGAGTCAGGTTTTTAGGCCTCCTTGCTGGCACACGCTTTTTCAGTTCTGCCCACAAATTTTCTATAGGATTGAGGTCAGGGCTTTGTGATGGCCACTCCAATACCTTGACTTTGTTGTCCTTAAGCCATTTTGCCACAACTTTGGAAGTATGCTTGGGGTCTTTGTTCATTTGGAAGACCCATTTGGGACCAAGCTTTAACTTCCTGACTGATGTCTTGAGATGTTGCTTCAATATATCCACAGAATTTTCCTTTCTCATGATGCCATCTATTTTGTGAAGTGCACCAGTCCCTCCTGCAGCAAAGCACCCCCACAACATGATGCTGCCACCCCCATGCTTCACAGTTGGGATGGTGTTCTTTGGCTTGCAAGCCTCCCCCTTTTTCCTCCAAACATAACGATGGTCATTATGGCTAAACAGTTCTATTTTTGTTTCATCAGACCAGAGGACGTTCCTCCAAAAAGTACGATCTTTGTCCCCATGTGCAGTTGCAAACCGTAATCTGTCTTTTTTATGGCAGTTTTGGAGCAGTGGCTTCTTCCTTGCTGAGTGACCTTTCAGGTTATGTCGATATGGCCCTCATTTTACTGTGGATATAGATACTTTTGTACCGGTTTCCTCCAGCATCTTCACAAGGTCCTTTGCTGTTGTTCTGTGATTGATTTACACTTTTCGCACCAAAGTACGTTAATCTCTAGGAGACAGAACGCGTCTCCTTCCTGAGCGGTATGACGGCTGCGTGGTCCCATGGTGTTTATACTTGCGTACTATTGTTTGTACAGATGAACGTGGTACCTTCAGGCGTTTGGAAATTGCTCCCAAAGATGAACCAGACTTGTGGAGGTCTACAATTTATTTTCTGAGGTCTTGGCTGATTTCTTTTGATTTTCCCATGATGTCAAGCAAAGAGGACTGAGTCTGAAGGTAGGCCTTGAAATGCATCCACAGGTACACCTCTAATTGACTCAAATGATGTCAATTAGCCTGTCAGAAGCTTCTAAAGCCATGACATCATTTTCTGGAATTTTCCAAGCTGTTTAAAGGCACAGTCAACTTAGTGTATGTAAACTTCCGACTTCAACTGTATGTAACAGTGGAAACGGTATCAACTGTGTGTTGAATGCCCGGTCTTGAGTCAGCTCAGCTGTCCTATAACACAATATTCTATAACTGTTTTGTCTCATCTCTCCTTATGTCTGCTGATCTTTCCCGGGGACAAATCCCAGAACTACTAAAATCCCTACAACAATTGTAGGCTACCTGTGGACATTGCGCATCGCTCAGCTTGAGTGTAGATACATTTATCGACAACAACAAAAAACGATGAGTGCTTTCGTGTTACAAAGATGTATTCTGTTATTATCATGTTGATTTTCTTATAAAGTATGCCTACACATACCTAGCAAATAAAAATAAGTTCTGTGTAGAGTACAACTTCACCTGTCTAACCGCACACTGACATGCACAGCTCTCTGGGTGAGGATCTGTCTTTAAAGCCGCCAGTGGGTGATGAAGTTCCTTTCATCCATGTAATGTATTACATGTTACGGACAGGTGCAGTCAGGTGGCAGGAGAGGTGGAGTGTATGACACTCCATCAAGGATATGACAGAGTTTGCCTCAACCCACGGGTTCAACTACAGGCAGATGTGAGCTAGCTAGCTACATTGCCTTCAGAAAGTATTCACATCTCTTGACTAACTTCCACATTTGACATTTTGTTGTGTTACACTCTGATATTTAAATAGATAGCGTTTAGATTTTTTGGGATCGCCTGGCCTACACACAATACCCCATAATGTCAAAGTGGATTTATGTTTTTTGAAGTTGTTACAAATTAATTTAAAATGAAAAGCTGAAATGTCTCGAGTCAATAAGTATTCAACCCCTTTGTTATGGCAAGTCTAAATACCGTAAGGAGTACAAACGTGTGTAACAAGTGACATAATAAGTTGCATGGACTCACTCTGTGTGCAATAATAGTGTTTAACACCATTTTTTTATGACTACCTCATCTTTGTACACCTCACATAAAATGATCTGTAAGGTTCCTCTGCCACGCCCTGATCTGTTTCACCTGTTCCTGTGACTGTATCCACTCCCTCCAGGTGTCGCTTATTTTCCCCAGTGTATTTATCCCTGTGTTTCCCTTCTCTCTATGCCAGTTTGTTTTGTATGTTAGTCAAGTCAACCAGCGTGTTTTTTCCGTACTCCTTTTGCTAATTCTCTTTTTGATAGTCTTCCCGGTTTTGACCCCTGCCTGACCCTGGACTACTTTCTGCCTGATCATCCTGCCTGCCTTTGACCTTGATTCTGCCTGCCCTTCGGTACCTTTTGGACTCTGAACTGGTTTTGACCCTTTTTCCTGTCCACAACCATTCTCTCACCTTCTCCTATTGGATGAATAAATATCGTAAGACTCCAACCATCTGCCTCCTGTGTCTGCATCTGGGTCTCGTCTTGTGTCATGATATCCTCAGTCAAACAGTGAATTTCAAACAGATTCAACCACAAAGACCAAGGAGGTTTTCCAATGTCTCGCAAAGAAGGGCACCTAATTGGTAGATGGGTAAGAAAAAGCAGACATTGAATATCCCTTTGAGTATCAATACACGCAGTCACCACAAATATACAGGCGTCCTTCCTAACTCAGTTTCCGGAGAGGAAGGAAACTGCTCAGGGGTTTCACCATGAGGCCAAAGGTGACTTTAAAACTGTCACAGAATGTAATGGCTGTGATAGGATAAAACTGAGGATGGTTCAACAACATTGTAGTTACTCCACAATACTAACCTAATTGACAGAGTTGAAAGAAGGAAGCCTGTACAAATACAAATTGTTATGTTTGGGGCAAATCCAATAACACATTACACTAGTATCACTCTCTCTCCATATTTTCAAGCATAGTGGTGGCTAAGTACAGGCAAAATCCTAGAGGAAACCTGGTTCAATCTGCTTTCCACCAGGCACTGGGAGATGAGTTTACCTTTCAGCAGGACAATAACCTAAAACACAAGGCCAAATCTACACCAAGAAGACAGTGAATGTTCCTGAATGGCAGAGTTGCAGTTTTGACTTAAATCTACTTGAAAATCTATTGCAAAACTTGAACATGGTTGTCTAGCAATGATCAACGACTAATTTGACAGAGCTTAAATAATTTTTGAAAGAATAATGGGCAAATGTTGCACAATCCAGGTGTGGAAAGCTCTTAGAAACCTACCCAGAAAGACTCACAGCTGTAATTGCTGCCAAAGATGTTTCCACAAAGTATTGACTTAGGGGTGTGAATACTTATGTAAATGAGACACTTTACGTTTGCAAAAAAAATGCACTTTTTCATTCTGGTGTATTGTGTGTAGATGGGTGAGAAAAAAATATATGTAATAAATGTTGAATGCAGGCCGTAACACAACAACATATGCAATAAGTCAAGGGATATCGACACTTTCTGAAGACACTGTAATGTGAAACGTTATTGAAAGCAAGCTGGCTACATCATATGTGTAGCTTGCGAACTAGTGTCTAAATGAGGGATTAACATGAGTAACCGTGATCCCTGGACTCTCCCGGGAAAACTCTTCGTATTTTCCACAAAAATGAAATGACAAGACCTTGGGAAATTACAACAATTTCCCCAATGTCGCACTCATGCAATTCCCCAAAATATACAACATGAGCAGCAGCAGATTAACAGAAGAATTAAATAGCACATTATCCAGACATGTTGTCGCATGAAAGCCTTTCAGCCGAGGGTATTTGATTCACACAAAGTCACCATAAATTCAAAGCACACGCATAATTAACACTGCCGGACGCTACCCGAATGCAGTTAGTAAACCCTACAGTACGGCCTATAAAATAACCTGGGCCTCTTTGAGCTGTCATTGTGACTCTTCAGACAGTCACAAATGTGATAGGTCTATGCACGATCCAATGCATAGCAGGCATCTCTGTCACAGACATTATGTCTGTAAACAATTCACACAGGCATGAGGGTAAATTCTCTTCTCCTGTCCTAGAGCCGAGGCTATTTTCCTATCCAGTCCCAATCAGTCTGAAACCCCAAATCCTGTCTCCAATGAAAGTTCCTGACTTTATTCTGAACATCAAATCAAATCAAATGTTATTTGTCACATACACATGGTTAGCAGATGTTAATGCGAGTGTAGCGAAATGCTCGTGCTTCTAGTTATGACCATGCAGTAATATCTAACAAATAATCTCACAATTCCACAACAACTACCTTATACACACAAGTGTAAAGTAATGAATAAGAATATGTACGTAAAAATATATATGGTTGAGCGATGGCCGAACAGCATAGGCAAGATGCAGTAGATGGTATAGAGTACAGTACAGTCGTGGCCAAAAGTTTTGAGAATGACACAAATATTAATTTTCACAGTCTGCTGCCTCAGTTTGTATGTTGGCACGTTGCATATACTCCTGAATGTTATGTGTGATCAGATGAATTGCAATTAATTGCAAAGTCCCTCTTTGCCATGCAAATGAACTGAATCACAAAAAAAAACATTTCCACTGCATTTCAGCCCTGCCACAAAAGGACCAGCGGACATCATGTTAGTGATTCGTTGACGAGGACAAGGCTGGAGATCACTTTGTCATGCTGATTGAGCTCAAATAACAGACTGGAAGCTTCAAAAGGAGGGTAGTGCTTGGAATCATTGTTCTTCCTCTGTCAATCATGGTTACCTGCAAGGAAACATGTGCCGTCATCATTGCTTTGCACAAAAAGGGCTTCACAGGCAAGGATATTGCTGCCAGTAAGATTGCACCTAAATCAACAATTTATCAGATCATCAAGAACTTCAAGGAGAGCGGATGTTGTGAAGAAGGCTTCAGGGCGCCCAAGAAAGTCCAGCAAGCGCCAGGACCGTCACCTAAAGTTGATTCAGCTGCGGGATCGGGGCACCACCAGTACAGAGCTTGCTCAGGAATGGTAGCAGGCAGGTGTGAGTGCATCTGCACGCACAGTGAGGCGAAGACATTTGGAGGATGGCCTGGTGTCAAGAAGGGCAGCAAAGAAGCCACTTCTCTCCAGGAAAGACATCAGGGACAGACTGATATTCTGCAAAAGGTACAGGGATTGGACTGCTGAGGACTGGGGTAAAGTTATGTTCTCTGATGAATCCCCTTTCCGTAAAAAAGCTTGTCCGGAGAAGACAAGGTGAGCGCTACCGTCAGTCCTGTCATGCCAACAGTAAAGCATCCTGAGACCATTCATGTGTGGGGTTGCTTCTCAGCCAAGGGAGTGGGCTCACTCACAATTTTGCCCGAAGACCACAGCCATGAATAAAGAATGGTACCAACACATCCTCGGAGAGCAACTTCTCCCAGCCACCCAGGAACAGTTTGGTGAAGAACAATGCCTTTTCCAGCATGATGGAGCACCTTGGCAAAAGTGATAACTAAGTGGCTCGGGGAACAAAACATCAATATTTTGGGTCCATGGCCAGGAAACTCCCCAGACCTTAATCCCATTGAGAATGTATGGCCAATCCTCAAGAGATGGGTGGACAAACAAAACCCCACAAATTCTCTCAAACTCCAAGTATTAATTATGCAAGAATGGCCTGCCATCAGTCAGGATGTGGCCCAGAAGTTTATTGACAGCATGCCAGGGCGGATTGCAGAGGTCTTGAAAAAGAAGGGTCAACACTGCAAATATTGACTCTTTGCATCAACTTCATGTAATGGTCAATAAAAGCCTTTGACACTTATGAAATGCTTGTAATTATACTCCAGTATTCCATAGTAACATCTGACAAAAATATCTAAAGACACTGAAGCAGCAAACTTTGTGGAAATTAATATTTGTGTTATTCTCAAAACTTTTGGCCTCAACTGTATATACATATGAGATGAGTAGTGTAGGGTATGTAATCATTATATAAAGTGGCATAGTTTAATGTGACTCGTGATACATTTTATTACATCCAATTTTTAAATATTGAAGTGGCTGGAGATGAGTCGGTATGTTGGCAGCAGCCACTCAATGTTAGTGATGGCTGTTTAACAGTCTGATGGCCTTGAGATAGAAGCTGTTTTTCGGTCTCTCGGCCCCAGCTTTGATGCACCTGTACTGACCTCGCCTTCTGGATGGTAGCTGGGTGAATAGGCAGTGGCTCGGTGGTTGTTGTCCTTGATGATCTTTATGGCCTTCCTGTGACATCGGGTGGTGTAGGTGTCCTTGAGAGCAGGTAGTTTGCCCCCGGTGAAGCGTTTTGCAGACCTCACTACCCTCTGGAGGGCCTTACGGTTGTGGGCGGAGCAGTTGCCATTCCTGTATGGACTTCGCTTTGTGCATGGGGGCATTGTCATGCTGAAACAGGAAAAGTCCTTCCCCAAACTGTTGCCACAAGTTGGAAGCACAGAATTGCCTAGAATGTCATTGTATGCTGTAGCGTTAATATTTCCCTTCACGGAAACTAAGGGGCCTAGCCCAAACCGTGAATAACAGTCTCAGACCATTATTCCTCCTCCACCAAACTTTACAGTGCACACTATGCATTGCGGCAGGTAGCATTCTCCTGGCATCCGCCAAACCTATATTTGTGCAGATAGTGAAGCGTGATTCATCACTCCAGAGAATGTGTTTCCACTGCTCCAGACTTTCCACCACTCTAATCGCTGCTTGGCATTGCACATGATTTTGGGCTTGTGTGCAGCTGCTCTGCCATTGAAACCCATTTCATGAAGCTCCCGACAAACTGTTCTTGTGGAACTTGGTAGTGAGTGTTGCAACCGAGGACAGACAATTTTTATGTGCGTGCATGGCTGTGTGCTCGATTTTATACACCTCTCAGCAACGGGTGTGGCTGAAATAGCCAAATCCACTCATTTGAAGGGGGTGTTCACATACATTTATAGATACAGTGTATCAGTTTCTTTATAAAATATTTATAAAAAATGTGATTACGTTTTAGATGGGCACTTACAGTTTTTGTTGTATTTCCCTAGGACTCTTGGGATAAATAGGAATTGTTCCCGGTATTGACACTTTGAATATTTTCTCTCAAATATTCATCCCTAATCCAAGTGCCTGCCCTGTGTCAACTTCTAATGCACATGTACCACATTCATAGATGCTAACTGCTTTAGCGGCTATTGACAATTAGTAGGCTAACTTCTGACCGGGAGGGTTGGGTTTAAGAGCCCTTAACGCTCCTTCTAAATATTAACACATATCACTTGCGGTATGGTTTTGGAAACATTAGGAACATATCTTTCACATCAGTGAGAAATCATTTTCAGAAAACTAAAGGTTAAAGTTGCACTATGCAGAAATCACTAAGCCATTTCCAGTTTTCTAAAATTCTTAATAGTTTGCCTAATTATGTGACAAGATAAGTTAGTATAGTGTAGAGAATCATTGTACCATCTAAACTGCTGTGAAATATATTTTCCATAACCCAAAATATATTGTATTTTCAGCTGTTTGAAGCTTGGCACTTTAAATTACTACACACCTTAATAGGGTTAGGGTTAATGTTCCTACACAACCATATCTCCATGTTACAACGCTTGTTTATAGAAGACAGATATAAGCGGCCACGTGCTAATTAGCTATCTAATTAGCACGAGTAGTGGGTGTGTAGAAAGGAGTGGGTGTGTCGAAAGGAGTGGGTGTGCTGAAAGGACAGTAGTGGGTGTGTAAACGCTAAAACACAGTGTCGGAATTGTAGTTCACATGGACGCACCAGTGGGTGAATGTAACCGCCGAATACCCTACATACGGAGAACAAGGGTTTTCCAGAGCTAATGCACGTCTTCCTCTGACATGCTACACGCTACACGTTAGCTTGATGTATTTAGCTAGTGACCGTGTCATTCCCCTTTCATCTGTGGTATCATAGCTAGCCTGGCTTGTTAGTATGATCAAATCATGTTGAATAACCAGTGGTATAAAGCACTTAAGTAAAAAATACTTTCAAGTACTACTTAAGTAGTTTTTTTGGTATGTGTATTTAACTTTAGTATTTGTACTTTTTCCCTGACACCCTAAAGAACTCGTTACATTTTGAACGCTTAGCAGGACAGGAAAATGGTCCAATTCATGCACTTATCAAGTCAACATCCCTGGCCATCCCTACTGCCTCTGATCTGGAGGACTCACTAAACAGAGAACATCCCTGGTCATCCCTACTGCCTCTGATCTGGAGGACTCACTAAACAGAGAACATCCCTGGTCCTCCCTACTGCCTCTGATCTGGAGGACTCACTAAACAGAGAACATCCCTGGTCATCCTACTGCCTCTGATCTGGAGGACTCACTAAACAGAGAACATCCCTGGTCCTCCCTACTGCCTCTGATCTGGAGGACTCACTAAACAGAGAACATCCCTGGTCATCATACTACCTCTGATCTGGAGGACTCACTAAACAGAGAATATCCCTGGTCATCCCTACTGCCTCTGATCTGGAGGACTCACTAAACAGAGAACATCCCTGGTCATCCCTAATGCCTCTGATCTGGAGGACTCACTAAACAGAGAACATCCCTGGTCATCCCTAATGCCTCTGATCTGGAGGACTCACTAAACAGAGAACATCCCTGGTCATCCCTAATGCCTCTGATCTGGAGGACTCACTAAACAGAGAACATCCCTGGTCATCCCTAATGCCTCTGATCTGGAGGACTCACTAAACAGAGAACATCCCGGGTCATCCCTAATGTACATTTAAAAAACAAAAAAATGGTACCCTCTGGTTTGCTTAATTTAAGGAATTTGAAATGATTTATACTTTTTCTTTTAATTTTGATATGTACAGTAAGTACAGTTCATCAATTACATTTACTTCTGATACTTAAGTATATTTAAAACCCAAATATTTTGACACTTTTACTCAAGTAGTATTTTACTGGGTGACTTTCACTTTTACTTGAGTCTTTTTCTATGAACAAATCTTTACTTTTTACCACTGTGTATAACCAAAAGTAGCTACTAACTAGCTAGCACCAGCTATCTACTTAGCTAACATGTTCACCAACACCAGTGGTTTGAAGGTTGACAAGCAGCAGAAGTGACCGTGTCGGATGTAATCCATTCCTGACCATCTGGCAATATTGTTGAAACGCTTTGGAAGTTGCCCCAAACTTTATGGAAACCCATTTGCTGAGTGAAATGTGTGTGCATTGTACCTATATGCAGACTTGACAACAAATGTCCACATGGCAGCTGAGGGGTGGACCACAACGTGTTGTCTCTGGTCGATTGGGCATCGCTGAAAAACAGTGGCCATGTAAGTAATCCATAACCAACCCTCCAGTATGTCATGACGAACTCACTTACAAAACCTACTTTTGGACGAGACTGACTTGATGACCAAAATGATCCTGTTTACACTTTGCAGGCATTTTTTAACACTAGAATGTATGTTTCTGACACACATCGATGCGATGTAGGCTGTTTAAAACCAGAGAAGTTGGTTCCAAGGGGCAATTGACCTTTAACACATCAATGGCCGACTAATCATAAAACTGGCCAGTCTGCAAATCCCAGTGGAACAAAGCATGATGTGCCTACCTCAAACTGACAATCACCGCCTTAACTCCTCCACACCCCCTCAATCTCCATATCTCCCGCCCCCCAACCTCTCATTCATTTAGCCCATGCTGGACATTGACAAGGGGGTGTATCTGTTTCCTAACAGATTGCCATTGATTGGTCGAACCATTTGGGGTCTGGAGATGTTTGGAGTCTGTCAGTGGAAATTGAGTATGGATAAGGGGCGGTGTGTGTGTGTGTGTGTGTGTGTGTGTGTGTGTGTGTGTGTGTGTGTGTGTGTGTGTGTGTGTGTGTGTGTGTGTGCGTGCGTGTGTCAACTCCCCTTCCGGAAAGGGGAATTGGATTGGAAATGATCTGAGATTGGAATTGGACTTGATGAGCTAGGGTTTAGAAGGTCAGGGGTCACAGCCTATCTAAGCCATTCAGCTACTAACAGATGTGTTTCTATTGGTTCCTAGGAGACAAGCTACTGAATATCCATTAGGCTTTAAGCCAAGCTAGATGAGGAGAGAGATTGCATGATTAAAAGAGGAGAAGAAAAGGAATTGTGAACAAGTGTTTCCCATAGATTTCTCTGTAGGGGCAGAAATGCCTCTAAGAAAACGTGATGGGTGGTAGGCTACACATCAACACATCTAAACCAAGCTGTAGGCAACAGAGTTAGGCACCCCGCCGAAGTATCAGCGAGGGAAACACTGCTGCAAACACAACACTTAACCTGTGCAGAGAGGGTCGATACACAACCCACAGTTTAGTAAGTAACAACTGTTATTGTACAGTTTATCTACTGTCTTGTTGATAGACAACCACTGTAGAACACTGCATAAATCAAAACAAGTACAACTAGGGCAACAACACACACAAAAACAAAGACAAACACAGAGACAAACACAGAGCGACCACACAAGCCGTGTTATTCCCATGGTTACTG
The DNA here is from genome assembly GCF_018296145.1 of Oncorhynchus tshawytscha. NCBI lineage: Eukaryota > Metazoa > Chordata > Actinopteri > Salmoniformes > Salmonidae > Oncorhynchus > Oncorhynchus tshawytscha. The sequence goes on from NC_056456.1 coordinate 10,109,737, forward strand.
AAAGAGCCTCTGTGTTCACTCTGTGTGCTGAGTCAGACTCTTGTGTAAGAGCCTGTGGTCTGTTTATGACAAATCACCACCACAAATAATCCATCTAACAGTCTCCCTCTCACTCCCTTTCTCATTTTCCCATTCCCTCTTTCGCTGTCTTTTTTCTCTCCCAATGTTTTTCAAACCCTCCTTCCTTGCCCTCTTTACCTCAATCTGTCTTACTTTCCCTGTCTCTCTCTCTCTCTGTTATTCTTTGTGTTTTACTAGCTCGACTATGTAGTGTTGTGGGCTGGTGTTTTCATGGCCTTCTCTCTGGAGCAGGCTTCTACCAGACATGGAGAAACACACACACACACAAACCCACCATAGCTGTGTCTGATGAGACTGCATGAGCCATGCATGTAATGTGATTGACATGGATAGGCTCACTTTCAAATTCAATCAGGAACTTTGATTACTGACAAACATTTTTGACAGGAAACGTTTTGATAGGCACACTCAACCCTCATTAGTGTGTGTATTGAATAAACGCGTGTGTGTGTGTGTGTGTGTGTGTGTGTGTTTGAGTGTGTGTATTTTTTGTGTGTTTGTGTCTGGTTGGAGAAACATTGCAGTTGGTGTCAGATGAAGCAATGGATTTTATTAGAAAAGGAGACACACAAGTGAAATAGAATGCTAACCAACATTTAAATGGTAATGTATGAGAAGTTAAATCTAGAATCAGCTTCCTATTTCGCAAATAAAGCCTCCTTCACTCATGTTGCCAAACATACCTTCGTAAAACTGACCATCCTACTGATCCTCGACTTCGGCGATGTCATTTACAAAATAGCCTCCAATACCCTACTCAATAAATTGGATGCAGATTGGATGTAGACTATCACAGTGCCATCCGTTTTGTCACCAAAGCCCCATATACTACTCACCACTGCGACCTGTACGCTCTCGTTGGCTGGCCCTCGCTTCATACTCGCCGCCAAACCCACTGGCTCCAGGTCATCTACAAGACCCTGCTAGGTTAGCTCGCTGGTCACCATAGCAGCACCCACATGTAGCACGCGCTCCAGCAGGTATATCTCTCTGGTCACCCCCAAAACCAATTCTTCCTATGGCCGCCTCTCCTTCCAGTTCTCTGCTGCCAATGACTGGAATGAACTACAACAATCTCTGAAACTGGAAACACTTATCTCCCTCACTTGCTTTAAGCACCAGCTGTCAGAGCAGCTCACAGATTACTGCACCTGTACATAGCCCATCTATAATTTAGCCCAAACAACTACATCTTTCCCTACTGTATTTATTTTATTTATTTATTTCCTTTGCACCCCATTATTTCTATTTCTACTTTGCACATTATTCCATTGCAAATCTACCATTCCAGTGTTTTACTTGCTATATTGTATTTACTTTGCCACCATGGCCTTTTTTGCCTTTACCTCCCTTATCCCACCTCATTTGCTCACAGCGTATATAGACTTGTTTCTACTGTGTTATTGACTGTATGTTTGTTTTACTCCATGTGTAACTCTGTGTCGTTGTATGTGTCGAACTGCTTTGCTTTATCTTGGCCAGGTCGCAATTGTAAATGAGAACTTGTTCTCAACTTGCCTACCTGGTTAAACAAAGGTGAAATAAATCAAATAAAACATTTGTATTTGTATTTATTATTGATCCCCATTAGCTACTCTTCCTGGGATCCAGCAACATTAAGGCAGTTTATACAATTGTAAAAACATTATAACACATTCCCAGATTTCACAACACACTGTGTACCCTCAGGCCCCTACTCTACCACTACCACATATCTACAGTACAAAATCCATGTGTATGTGTTTGTATAGTGCATATGTTATCGTGTGTTTGTGTGTGTGTATGCCTGTGTCCGTGCCTATTTAGTCACCTCAACTTGCTTATTTTCCACATGATTTATTACAAGATTTAGTAGAGATTTATAGAGTTTAGTGAATGATTTGTCCTAAATACAATGATTTTAGTTTTACAAATATTTAGGACTAACTTATTCCTTGCCACCCACTCTGAAACTACCTGCAACTCTTTGTTAAGTGTTGCAGTCATATCAGTCGCTGCAGTAGCTGACATGTATAGAGTTGAGTCATCCGCATGCATAGACACACTGGCTTTACTCAAAGCCAGTAGTATGTCATTAGTATTGCTTGAAAAAAGTAATGGGCTTAGACAGCTCCCCTGGGTAATTCCTGATTCTACCTGGATTATGCCAATGAACAGGCAGTTAACCCACTGTTCCTAGGCCGTCATTGAAAATAAGAATTTGTTCTTAACTGACTTGCCTAGTTAAATAAAGGTAAAATAAAAAATGTTTGAGATGCTTCCATTAAAGAACACCCTCTGTGTTCTGTTAGACAGGTAACTCTTTATCCACAAGATAGCAGGGGTTGTAAAGCCATAAGAAGTCTTACTGAACAGCCCCCACAATCTTTTTATCATCAGTTTCTCTCAGCCAATCATCAGCCATTTGTGTAAGTGCTGTGCTTGTTGAATGTCCTTCCCTATAAGCATGCTGAACGTTTGTTGTCAATTTGTTTACTGTAAAATAGCATTGTATCTGGTCAAACACCATTTTTTCCAGAAGTTTACTAAGGGTTGTTAACAGGCTGATTGGTTGGCTATTTGAGCCAGTAAAGGGGGCTTTACTATTCTTAGGTAGCAGAATTACTTTGGCTTCCCTCCAGGCCGGAGGGCACACACTCTCTAGCAGGCTTAGACTGAAAATATGGCAAATAGGAGTGGCAATATCGTCTGCTATTATCCTCAGTAGTTTTCCATCCAATTTGTCAGACCCCGGCGGCTTGTCATTGTTGATAGACAACAATACTTTTTTCACCTTTTCCACACTCACTTTACGGAATTCAAAATTACAATGCTGGTCTTTCATAATTTGGTCAGTTATCTTTGGATGTGTAGTGTCAGCGTTTGTTGCTGGCATGTCATGCCTACATTTGCTAATCTTCCCAATGAAAAAATCATTAAAGTAGTTGACAATATCAGTTGGTTTTGTGATGACTGAGTTATCTGAATTAATGAATGATGGAGCTGAGTTTGTTTGTTTCCCCAAAATTGTATTTAAGGTGCTCCAAAGCTTTTTATTTCCGTTCTTTATGTCATTTATCTTTGTTTCATAGTGTAGTTTGTTCTTTTTATTCAGTTTAGTCAAAATGATTTCTCAATTTGCAATACGTTTGCCAATCTGTTGTGCAGCCAGACTTATTTGCCATTCCTTTTGCCTCATCGCTCTCAACCATACAATTTATCAATTCCTCATCAATCCACGGAGATTTAACAGTTTTTACAGTAATTTTCTTAATGGGTGCGTGCTTATTAGGAACTGGAATAAGACATTTCATAAATGCGTCAAGTGCATCGGTCTGTTTGCTCCTCATTACACACCACGGACCAACAAATATTCTTTACATCAACAACATAGGAATCACTACAGAACTTATTGTATGACCTCTTATACACTATATTAGGCCCAGCCTTTGGAACTTTGGTTTTCGTAGACACTGCTACTATATTGTGATCACTACATTCGATGGATCGAGATACTGCTTTCAAGCTAATTTCTGAAGCATTAGTAAAGTTGTGATCAATACATGTAGATGATTTCATTCCTGTGCTGTTTGTAAATACCCTGGTAGGTTGAATGATAACCTGAACCAGGCTGCAGGCACTGGTTACAGTTTGAAGCTTTTTCTTGAGTGGACAGCTTGATGAAAGCCTGTCAATATTTAAATCACCCAGAAAATATACCTCTCTGTTGATATCACATACATTATCAAGCATTTCACACACATTATCCAGATACTGACTGTTAGCAATTGGTGGTCTATAGCAGCTTCCCACCAGAATGAACTTTAGGTGAGGCAGATGAACCTATTACTTCCACATTATTTAACATGTGATCCTCGCTAATCTTTACAGGAATGTGGTTCTGAATATAAACAGCAACACCTCCACGATTGGCATTTCTATATTTTCAGTAAATGTTATGACCTTGTGTTGCTACCACTGTATCATCAAAGGTATTATCTTATTGAATTTCAGAGATAGTCAGGATATGAATATCATCTGTTACTAGCAAATTATTGATTTCATAAACCTTGTTTCTTAAGCTACGTATGTTAACGGTGGCTATTTTGAGCACTTTTCTTCTGGGATGCTTACTTATTTTTTATTTCTTTACCGTGAAGCTTAGCAGAAGTAGATATGCTCATGTTATTTATGTTAGTGCAGGGTGAGCTGCACACAGTGGACTTCCTCCTAGGGCACACCGCCTCAGTGCTAACAGTATACATATGGTTCATAGGCACATGAATACTGCATACAATAGCTGTAGGATTTAGCAGAGGCATTCAGGGCAGTTAGAGTGACATACATTAGGTTACTTACATTGTGTCTACCAACACCCCTGGTCTAATGTACATTTGCTGAAGCTTTATGACAACTCAGCGTCACAATGGTAGGGATTAACTGAGCTGGGCTTGGGTCATTGATACAAAGACCAAAGAGTCAAAGTAAGATGAGTTCCCCCAAAGAGTCAAAGTAAGATGAGTTCCCCGTGATAACACAAGAGTCTCATTCCCATCTGGACACATACACACACACACATACACACACACAGATCACACAATCATGAGAACAGTGTGACCCTCGGGGTAGAGTGTCAACTCATGTAGTCAGCCACGTTAATGTCATGTCTACTGTAGTCTACAGTACAGCCAATTGATTCATCACACAATGGCTATTGGCATCATGAGCAAAGGTCACATGGTTCTATGGAGAACACTTAAAAGGCCACCGGTGACTGATGGATCTGTCATAGATAATAAACACACACACACACACACACACACACACACACACACAAAAGCATGCACGCACCCCTGCACGATGCACTCACACACGCGCACACACACACTCCCAGGGGTCTGTGTAGTAATTGGTGTGCTCTTTCATCCTGTCAGGCCTGGGTTTGGGTATCCCCTAATATGGAGCAGTAGACATTAAAATAACACCAGAGAGCAGCCAGATATAGATCCTCTGTGACCTCTGATGGGTCAACTGTGTGTGTGTGTGTGTGTTTGTGTGTGTGTGTGTGTGTGTGCGTGAGGCACCAAAGACTAAAGATAAGTAAGAAAAGCTAGATATAGATCCCCTATGTGACCTCTGACGGGTCAACTGTGTGTGTGTGTGTGTGTGTGTGTGTGTGCGTGCGTGCGTGCGTGCGTGTGTGTGTGTGTGTGCGTGAGGCACCAAAGACTAAAGATAAGTAAGAAAAGCTAGATAGAGATTGGCAAAAGAAAGGAAAAAGGGGATGCATAGAGCACAGCAGGAAGATAGAGGGATGGGGACAAGAGAGAGAGATTAGGACTAATGGCAGTAACATAGACAGACAGCGGCAAGGGCCAGTGCATTAAGGGGTTAACATAGGCCAGGAGTCACTGACCCCTTCCTCCCTAGAGACTACATTATCCTACTGAGGGGAATACACACAGAGAGAGAGAGAGAGAGAGAGAGAGTCTGTCTGTCTGTCTGTCTGTCTGTCTGTCTGTCTGTCTGTCTGTCTGTCTGTCTGTCTGTCCTCTCTCTCTCTCTCTGTCTCTTGCTCTGTCTCTCTCTATGTCTCTGTCTCTCTCTCTCTCTGTCTCTCGCTCTGTCTCTCTCTATGTCTCTCTCTGTCTCGCACACACACACACAGATATAGAAACTATTATTACAAAATGTTAATGCTGCTTGCTATGGGGGTTATGAGGAGGTTATCTAGTTTAATGTTTCAAGTGTTATTAGTTATATTTACAGGATACACATGGTATACATCGTCCAGCAAAATGGGCTCCATCTCAACAATGGAAGAACAATAAGGAATAAGAAAAGATAAGAAAACGAACATAAAGTCAATGGCTCAGTAGAATAGAATAAACATTTTAGTATAAGCATAATACAGGAAGGGACCATTTATAGCCCAATATTTACACATGTTTTGGAGAAGGGGGGATTAGGGGGCAAGTTATAAATTGTGCAGTATTTCACAATAATAATAAGAGTCTGGTTGCAGCAGTTGTGATGTGTGTGTGTGTGTGTGTGTGTGTGTGTGTGTGTGTGTGTAGAATGTGTGTGTCTGTCTGTGTGTGTGTTTGTGGATGAGTACTAAGGTGCTGAGAACAAGTGCAGGTGGTCAGTCCAGTGTTCATCAGTCTGATGGCTGTTGGTTTCAGTCCTCATGCTCCGCTACCGTCTGCCCAACGGCAAGGAAGTGAACAGCTCATGGCTGGGGTGTGGGGTCCTTGATTATGCTGCCTCAGGTAGTAGAGATGCTATTTGCTGACATTGAGAGAGAGGTTGCCAGTTCACTTACCTCCTCCCTATAGGCTGACTCGTTGCTGTTGATTAACAGACCTGCAGCTGTGGAGTCATCAGCAAACATGATGATGGAGTTGCTATCGTGGTCGTGGGTGAACGGGCAGTACAGCAGAGGGCTGTGTTAAGAGTCCGCGTGGAGGAGGTGTTGTTGCCAATCCTCACAGCCTGTGCTCTGCTCTTCAGGAAGTAGAGGATCCAGCTGCAGAGGATGTGTCCAGATCCAGGCCTCTGAGCTTGGTGTCGAGCTTGGAGGGAACAATAGTGAATGCTGAACTGTAGACAAAGAACAACGTTCTCACGCAGGTGTTCCTCTTGTCCAGATGTATTACGGCCGTGGGAATAGCGATGGAAATGCCATCTTCCGTGGATCCGTTGGAGCGATAGGCAAATTGGTATTGTCTGCCTTCCAAGCAAGCATGGGATGTGTTAAGCTCATTTGGGAGGGAGGCTTCGGTGGGCACCACACAGCCGGATTTGCCTTTGTAGTCTGTGACCTATCACTGTTTCACCCCCTCCTCTCTGATTGTATCCACTGCTAAAGCTACTTCCTATATCTCTACATTTAAAAGCTTCTGTCTCTAACCCTTCTCCAACTTCTCCTCCCACCTTTATCTTCCACCCCCCTCCCCTCCCTCCTCCCTCTCTGTGGACAACTTTGTCAACCATTTTGAAAAGAAGGTTTACGACATCCGCTCCTCATTCACTCAGCCTATTGAATACACTGGTCCCACCAACACAGAACTCCACTACGCCTTGACCTCTTTCGCCCTGAATTCCTGTGGCTACTGAGGTCCGGCCGCCCGGACAACCTGCCCGCACGACCCCGTCCCCTCCTCCCTTCTCTAGACCTTCTCCCATTCCTATCTTCCCTTATTGGGCTCCCGAGTGGCACAGTGGTCTAAGGTACTGCATCTCAGTCCTTGAGGTGTCACTACAGACACCTTGGTTCAAATCCAGGCTGTATCACAACCGGTCATGATTGGGAGTCCCAAAAGGCGGCGCACAATTGGCCCAACGTCACCCGGGTTTGGCCGGTGTAGGCCGTCAATGTACATAAGAATTTATTCTTTACTGACTTGCCTAGTTAAATAGAGGTTAAACACTTGCTGTCTCATGCTGTCTCTAAACTCTTTCGCTATCTCTCTCAGAACGATCTTCTTGACCAGTCAAACTTCAAACTGAGACTGCTCTACAACATCTGTAGAGTACGACCCTACCTCACACGGAAAGCGGCACAGGTCCTAATCTCAGCACTTGTCATCTCATGTCTGGACTACTGTAACTCTCATTTGGCTAGGCTCCCTGCTTTTGCCATTAAACCCAACTTGTCCAGAACGCTACAGCCCGCCTGGTGTTCAACCTTCCCAAGTTCTCCCCATGTCACTCCCTCCTCCGTACACTCCACTGGTTTCCAGTCGAAGCTCGTATCTACTATAAGACCATGGTACTTGCGATTTGGAGCAGCAAGAGGAACTGCCCCTCGGGACCTTCAGGCTATACTCAAACCCTAATCCCACAGCGCGTACATACAACACACAATACAATACAGTACATTAAAACAATTACAATGGTCAGTGACATTTTCTTCGATCAGAGCTTTAAACTCAGACAGCAATACCCTCTCCTCCAGTTTTAAAGTATTTCTTAGTTTGTTCCAGGACCAAGGTACATTAAGGATTTTTTTCCCCATTTCAGTTCTTGCCCTAAGAACTCGCCACACACCACCGAGTCATCAGGGTTTGTTCTGCTGCTATTGAGTGCTGCAGTATGGGCTCTCAGCATGGTACAGTTGTCTCTGTTCATCTAAGGTTCTTGATTAGGGTATGGCCGGATTGTTATTGTGGGGACAACATAATCAACACATTTCCTAATGAAGCCTGTGACTGACGATGTTGTTTCCTCCAGTCCTCTTGAAAGTACTTAGTACTTTGTTGAAGCACCTTTGGTAGCGATTACAGTTTCGAGTCTTCTTGGGTATGACGCTACAAAATTGGCACACCTGCATTTGGGGAGTTTCTCCCATTCTTCTCTGCAGATCCTCTCAAGCTCTGTCAGGTTGGATGGGGAGTGTCGCTGCACAGCTATTTTCAGGTCTCTCCAGAGATGTCCGGACTCTGGCTGGGCCACTGAAGGACGTTCAGAGACTTTCCCCGAAGCCACTTCTGCATTGTCTTGGCTGTGTCCCTAGGGTCGTTGTCCTGTTGGAAGGTGAACCTTCGCATCAAGGAACTCTCTGTACTTTGCTCCGTTCATCTTTCCCTCAAACCTGACTAGTCTCCCTGCCACTGAAAAACATCCCCGCAGAATGATGCTGCCACCACCATGCTTCACCGTAGGGATGGTGCCAGGTTACCTCCAGACGTGCCTCTTGGCATTCAGGCCAAATAGTTCAATCTTGGTTTCATCAGACCAGAGCATCTTGTTTCTCATGGTGTGAGAGTCCTTTAGGTGCCTTTTGGCAAACTTCAAGCGGGTTGTTGAGTGTGCCTTTTACTGAGGAGTGGCTTCCGTCTGGCCACTCTACCATAAAGGCCTAAATAGTGAAGTGCTGCAGAGATTGTTGTCCTGCTGGAAGGTTCTCTCATCTCCACAGAGGAACTCTGGAGATCATCGGGTTCTTGGACACCTCCCTGACCAAGGCCATTCTCCCCTGGTGGCTCAGTTTGGCCGGGGGGCCAGCTCTAGGAAGAGCTTTGGTGGTTGCAAACTTCTTCCATTTAAGGAAGGATTGAGGCCTCTGTTTTCTTGGGGACCTTCAATGCTGCAGAAACATTTCGTAGCCTTCCCCAGATCTGTCCCACGACACAATCCTGTCTCAGAGCTTTACGGACAATTCCTTCAACCTCATGGCTTGGTTTTTTGCACTGACATGCACTGTCAACTGTAGGACCTTATATAGAGAGGTGTGTGCCTTTCCAAATCATATCCAGTCAATTGAATGTACCACAGGTGGAGTCCAATCAAGTTGTAGAAACATCTCAAGGATGATAAATGGAAACAGGATGCACCTGAGCTCAATTTTGAGTCTAATATCAAAGGGTCTGAATACTTACGCAAATAAGGTATTTATGTTTTTTTATTTGTAATACATTTTCTAAACTTTCAAAAATACTGTTTTCCCTTTGTCATTATGCGGTATTGTGTGTAGATTGATGAGGGAAAATGTAATTTAATCAATTTTAGAATAAGGCTGTAACGTAACAAAAATGTGAAAAAGTCAAGGGTTCTGAATCCTTTCCAAATGCACTGTACATTGTCCAGAACGTTGTTTCGTCTTGTGAGGCAGGTTGACATGTTGGTGATATTTTGGAAGAATTTGTTTTATACGTACTTGGGCAAAATCACCAGTTACAATAAAGATCGGGTGAGAGGATTCTTGCTGGCTAATGTACATTTCGCTGAGTGCCGCCTTGATAACACTTGTGAATTCCCTTGGCACATAGTGGGGTTGGTATTTTAGCATCAGAAACTCCTGGTCGGGTTAACAGGAGCTGGAGATGTTTTCAACTTCGGTACACCAGGTATTGTTGATGAGGAAGCATACAACTCCGCACTACTCGTACCAGAAGCCGCCGTTCGATCCTTACGGAAAATGGAAAAGCCGTCTGGTTGAACGGCAGAGTCGAGTGTATTGACTTTATGCCATGTCACTATAAGAACAAAGACACAGCATTCCCTGATGTCCCTCTGCGATCGAAGCCTTGCTGAATTCACAAAGTTTATTTTCCAGCGATTGGACATTAGCCATCAGGATACTATGTGCAGGAGGCCGTGTAGCCCTTCTTTTCAGCCTAACTTGGAGGGAGAGGTCTAAACGGGATCCTTGGGACGTCCCAACTCTGACGTCACCCCATTGAAGTTGAAATTTTAAATGGTTAAGGGTTAAGGTTAAGGTTATGTAAAGGTTATGGATAGGGTTAGGTTAAGGGTATGGGTTAGGGTATAGGGTAGGGACGTCCCAAGATCCTGGATAACACTAACCTAGCTTGGAGTTACCTTTCCTTCCTCGCCTGTGTTGCCTTCGGTCATCTTGGTCAGCAGCAACAGGTAAGCCCACTGTGTGGGGAACAAAGGAGCGAATCTAGTACTCCAGATCTGGGAGGCCAAGAGATAAGTGTGTAGCTTCTCATTCATGATCCAGAAGTGTGTCTGTCATAGGAAATTATTGCATGTACACTCTGAGCAAACAAAGTAATAATTAACGTAAAAATAGCCATAAAAAAAAAGCTAAGCGAGCAGGAACCGGCAAGACGCGCGCCCTCCTTAGTGCTGCCATCTTATCTAGTGTTTTCAAAACAGGCACGGTGCATGTAGGAATCCTTAACAGGCAGCGACTGTCTTTGCACTATCTAATAAAACCTAAACCTAAATGACACAAAGCCTGATTAAGCTTCAGCTTTACGTTTCCTCACAATAAAGGTGCCACGCATAGTCTTCCGTTATACCACCGACCCCTGGGAAATACTACAAGCTCAGGCATAGCCATTATTATACTTTTGAGAGTGTGACCGTGTGTGCACGTCTCTGATGTGTGTGTGTGTGTGTGTGTGTGTGTGTGTGTGTGTGTGTGTGTGTGAGAGAGTAAAAGAAAAGTAAGACACCAAGAGCTTCAGGTGAGAAATAAAAAATATTAGCATATTTATTACAGCGACATGAAGGACTTTAGAATGAGTACATCCTTTGAACAAGCGTATAGAAATCTGCCATGATAAATATAATGGGCCAAGGGCAGGAAGGAAGAAAGGCCAGGGAGAGCGAGAGAACAATCTCACAAGGAATCAGTATGGGAACATGTAAATAACCGGCCTGGCTGTGGGGTAGAAGACTTCACCAACAATTATTTAGGATCAGCTTACTGTTTCCATATCCTAACTTTAACTGTTAGGCGGGGAACACAGAACTGACCTTTGAACAGTGCCAAGGGGAAACTTTATCCATCCACATGAAAGGACTCAGAGCCTGGCTAAGGTTCAAGGGTCGTGAGATATGGGTCAAAGGTTATGACGTCCGGTTGGGGAGTGATGGATTAGCTTACCAAACGAGGACAATTTCAAAGTGTCAAATTATGAGTACTGACAGACAGCTAACCTTCAACTGGTCACCACTGTCTTGCAGTATTTTGCTGTTTTGAGTCTGAACGAACAGACGCAATATGCTGCTGTCATTTGTTGAATATTTGAATCTAATTGATGACACCGCAAAAGGCTTCTGGCAATTCAATCCATTCACTGTAACGAATACATCATTTGTTGGTAACGGATCATCAGAGACACATTGGAAAGACAAAGGTTAATTTAGCTGTTGAGATTTGCTCATCTCCATCATATGTGTGGGAGGCATTGGAACACTTCAAATAGCTTTGGGATACGAAGGGAATAATTATAACTTCTCTCTGCTATACATTGACCAACGAGTTAGATTCCTAAACCAAAACAAACATGAAAAGTTGACTTTCTAATGTGTTTTTCAAATACAGCTTCCAATAAACTGGTGGTTGATTTACAGCAGCAGTATAGTTTTATGTATACTATTTTTTTTAAAGAACCAAAACAGAGGTGATAACCGCCTGGGGGTTTTCAGTTAAAGAAAAAGAAAAAAGGAAAAAAAAAAAAGATATTTTCTGTGACGTCACCTCAGGGAAACAGATAAATACTATGTACAGATGTAGTCATAACTCCGCCTCTATGGGGGATCAGGGGAGGAGAGGAACGGAAAAGGAAAGGTAGCACAGTAAATAAGGCATCTAAAAGTCGAGCGTCCTCAGGTCCACGGCCCGAGTGAAAACTGCACTCCCCTGTCACCTGTCAATCAAAGGCTGAAACTTAATACCCATGCTACGTAAACGTACATTCCATAGGCCAGGTCATACGAATCACACGCTGCCTATCTCCTATGACCCGCCTCCGCAAGGGGAAAAAATGCCAGATTTCTCTCCTCCTTCAAGAATAAAAGTACATCATTACAGGCGTTATCACCGTAATCATCATCGTCACCATTATTGTTACAAACATTCTAGAGTTTCAAATCAACTCTGTACATATTTTACAGTATGGTACAATGGTATATATGTTGGTGTGTTTGTGGTCCAGTCAGGTAGCAGAGTAACACTGTTATCATAAACATAACCAGATACAAACAGGGGTGCAGTGGACATTGACGACCATATTCAATCAAAGGGGCCTAGCTGGATTTCCTAGTTAAGTCCAAAACTCCACTCTCCCCTCCCCAAAGTGAGAGGGCATGTTGGTTTTGACATGCCGTTGAATTCCCTTCGTTTCACATAGAAAACGTTGTTTTGTTGAGCACAGGACATTGATGTTTTTTTCTCTCTCACTTATCCAAGGAAATTAGGTTAGCAGGTTTGCTTGAATAGGACATTGGCTCTTGTAGATTTGGAAGCAGTTGGCATGACTGAACAGAGGTGGTTAGGACAAACCGTGAATGAACCCATGTTAATCAGAGGTGAAATGAGGCAAAAAACATCACTCGGCACAGTCTACTCAAGTCAAGTCTACCTCACAATCAAGTCTGACTTTGCCCAAACAATTCAGAGCAATACTAACTGTACATGGCACAACGTCTGCGAAACAGATACACATTCCAAACAGTGTCAACGTCACACAATACAAGGTTATCTACTTCTCCGCTCTTCTTCTGTCACCAAAAGGTACAGCTTCTCCAACTGAGGCCAACCCTTGGAAGAAAATGTGCCAACACTGTATTGCCCTGCAGGTTTCTTACTGACGACGTCCTATACGTTGCTGCTCTAGGCTGTACTAAAATGAACTTACTCAAGTGAACTGTGTGCGTCTGGAAGCAGTGGCTATGGAAGCCCTATCTGTTCCTGGCCAAACGGAATGGAAGTCTTCTGAGACCATGAACAGACATCTCCATCTCGTCTTTTCACATCCCTCTATTTCTCCTACCTCCCTCACACATCCATGATACGTCGAAGAGCGTCCTGGGGGAGGGGCTTATAAGGAAGGGGAGGGGCCTGGCAACACATGCACCAGGAAGGAACATCCCACCTGCGTTGCCTGACCACTGATACAAACTTTACGTTCAGTTCTAGACTGGCGGACTGATACACAGCTCTTGTAAACATTTATCTATACATATACAATATCTCCTGGCACCATAAACTGTGTAGAAAATAAAAAAACAGCTTATTGTAAAACGAAAAACAAAACAACCATAAAAACAACTGTACACTAAACTTCACAGACAGTGATGATAATTACAATCGAATTCATTTTTTATTTTTACCATTTTTGTTGTTCTTATTGATACGGTCAGAGACGTCTTGGATGTAGCCTGGTTTCTGAGGTTGATGGGTTGCTAAGCCTCTAAGTGCGTGGACAGAAGCTGGAAGTGCCTACGCTATCAAAACATCCAGGACGGGTGGAATGGTGAAGCTGCGAAGAGGAAGTAAAGGAGCCGAGCGTCCATTACGGCTCCATCTAAGTGTCTTTGTATGGGGAAACCCAACCCAAGATGTCTATATTGGCTTAATCTCAGCGTGTCTCAGTGGTTAAACTCAAAGCAGAGCATCCATTTTGGCCCTCTCTCTCTCGCTCTCTCTCTCAGTGTGTCTCTATGGGGAAACTGTTATACTTGGACGTGGGTCCCCTGGGTCTGCAGGCTCTGGACACTGGAGAGGATCTTCTTCTGGTGACCCGCCAAAGTCACATCCATCTTAACGAGCTCACTACAGAAGAGGACAGAGCAAAAAGGGACTTAGAAAAATGAGAAACAGCAGCAACAACAGACTCCCCCTTTCCCCCTAGCTCTGCTGACTCCTACTCCCCTTTCCCTAACCCAGCTCAGCCCAGCCTCAGCTTAGTCCTGCTCAACCCCGCTTCAGCTCAACCCCGCTTCAGCTCAGCCCAGCTCAGCCCTGCCCAGCTCAGCCCTGCCCAGCTCAGTCCAGCCCTGCCCATGTCTCTCACCTGATGGTGATGTAGAGGACAGAGTCCAGGGTGACGTATCCAGCGCTGGAGAAGTTCTCCTTGTACTGGCCCATCTTGATGGCCTCCAGCCACTCCTCCACCGTACTCACACTAAACTCTGGAGTGGTTGGGTCTTCCCTGCTGGGCAAACAGGAGAGAATATACACATTCTTATCAGCATAGTTAAATATCCCAAACAGTCCAGATACTAGTTCTAATAGTTTATTCTGGATCTGACAGTGTGTGCCTGAAGACTGAGTTTTTTGACCCATTGTAACTCACCATACTGAGCTGTTGGCCAGCTCTCGGAGTCTGGCTGGGTTTCTGATCAGCTTGTCCAGGGTGGTGACGATCTGGCCAAACTTGGGCCGTTCGCTGCGGCCCTTCTCCCAGCAGTCCAACATCAGCTGGTGGAGGACAACAGGACAGTCCATAGGGGCCGGGAGACGGTATCCCTCATCTATCGCTTTTATCACCTGGAAATAGGGGGAGGGAGAGAGAGAGAGAGAAATAGGGGCGGATTAGATAGACCCTAGTCAATCACAAAAATTGTCATCATAATAATTTGAATCCACCGAGGATGGGAGAGAAAGCCAACTGAGTCCGCCTAGCTTCCGCACAAAACCAGCCATCAATAGTGAATCATTGATTAACATATACCATATTAGCTATACACTGTGCTTTATTATAATGAAACAACTCACATCCTGGTTGGACATCTCCCAGTAGGGTCTCTCTCCGTATGAGACCACCTCCCACATGACGATGCCGTAGCTCCACACGTCACTGGCTGACGTGAACTTCCTGTAGGCAATGGCCTCTGGAGACGTCCATCGGATGGGGATCTTCCCTCCCTGGAAGGGTTAATAACAGGTTTGTAAATGGTTAACAGTACATGTAGAAAGGGTTAATAAAACATTACTTGGAAAGGTTAATACAGGATTTACAAACTACTACTATTCATGACTGTCTGCATTGGCAATATGTACCAACTCATTGAATTCTATTGAAAGAGAGAGGGGAACAATCCCTGTTGCGGGTGCGTAGGTAGGAAAGCTCAAAGAACTGCACGGAAACACAGGACCGTGTAGTCATAGGGATGTACCTCATTATATTCATTGATTAAAACACAAACCCAAAGCATTTCTTTCTATTCGCACAATAACAGGGACCACAGTAGAGCTTTGACTTCACTCCTCCATCTGTCCTCTTTCACAAGCCTTTCACAAGCCTTTCCCTTTGTTGTTCAGGAGGAAAATAAGGATCAAAGGAGTGTATATGGAGTAGGCATAGCAGAAAACAGGCTTTTAAAAGGCATTGGGACTGACTGTGTATAAGGAGGACAGAGGAGACGGCATTAAGATGCCTGGTTGGCTCTCTACACAGATCACACTAGTCTTAACATGCTGCTACTGCTGAACTCCTTCTAGTCCCAGCTCTCTGGTCAAAGTCAAATGAAAGAGACAAAGTAAGCAGTCACCCCCTTTCCTTTTCTATCTCCCCTGCTAACCCCCCCCTCTGTTCATCTCATTCCACTCTTTCTCTCTTTCTCTATCTCCCTCCCTCCCTCTCGCTCTCTCTCTCTCTCTGCATCTTTCCTTCTCCCCTACCCCCTTCCTCTCCTCTATCCCTCCTTCCCTCTATGGCCTGTAGATGTATGTGTGTGAGTCTCCTGACACTGCTGACTGTATGTGTAGATGTACAGTATCTACCAGCGAGCGACTGACACATTGGCTGAGTAATTATAGATCTCTAAACTTCAATTTTTTTATCCAAGATTTTAGACAACGTTTTTTTTCCAAGCAATTTGTGGCTTATTTGAGTATAAACAACTTATTTGAAAAATTCCAGTCGGGCTTCCACTCATTTTACAGCATCGAAACTGCTTTATTTAAAGTCAGTAATGACCTTCTGTTGGCTGCCGATGCCGGTGAATGCTCCATTCTAGTTATTTTAGAACTCAGTGCAGCATTTGATACTATTGATCAGAACATCCTTGCTGACGGGCTGGAAAGGTGAGTGGGAATCTCCGGCGTTGCCCTCGACTGGTTCAGGTCATATCTATGTAACATACGTTTCTCAATGAGCATGCATGGGTGGTTCAGCATCATCCCCAGCATCAATTCACTATGGTGTCCCTCAGGGGTCAATTCTGGGCCCCATCCTTTTTTCCCTCTACATTCCCTTTGGTGACGTCATCCGCAATCATAACATTCAGTTTCACTGCTATGCAGATGACACGCAGTTTTTTTTTTACCAATCTGACCAAGCTAGCATAGCTACCTTTCACAAGTGTCTTGCTGACATCAAATTTTGGATGTCTGACTAATTTCTCCGGCTCAATGATAAGAAATCAGATGTTCATTTATTTGGCACCCACCTTGCTAGAACCCATATTGTAAATAACCTTCGATATTTGTCCACCAATGTAAAGCCTACGGACAGAAACCTTGGCATCTTCATTGACCCTGACCTAAACCTCTAGCTGCATGGAAAGAAGGTTGTCTAGTCCTGCTTTAATCATCTAAGAAATATAGCTAGTCTTGTAAGGTTCTGCTTTTCTTTTCTTAGTCAACCTTGTGTTCTTTTTCTTTGTGTTCTTGAACGTAGCCCTGTTTTTGTGTGTTCTGGAACGTAGCCCTGTCTTTGTGTGTTCTGGAACGTAGCCCTGTCTTTGTGTGTTCTAGAACGTAGCCCTGTCTTTCATTTTTGTTCGTCGGAAAAACGGACAGTGGCCTCTGTCCATGTATTGATTATCGTTCCCTGAATGACGTCACGGTCAATAACCGTTTCCCTCGTCCTCTGATCCCAGCGACCCTTGAACAAGTGGGCTGCGCCAACATCTATACTAAACTCGACCTGTGAAGTGCATATAACCTTGTCCGTATACGTGAAGGCAACGCATGGAAGACGGCCATTATCACCACTCGAGGGCACTACGAACACCTGGTCATGCCTTACGAACGCCTCTGCCGTCTTCCAATCCTTTACGAACGAGGTTTTCCAGGATATGATCAACCGCTTTCTCATCGTCTGCATTGATGACATCCTGATTTACTCCTACTTCCTGAAGGAACACATTCAGCATGTGCAAAAGGTTCTTCAACGGCTCCTTGACCATAACCTTTATGCGAAGACTGAAGAGAGTGCCTTCCATATAACCTCTGTAAGCTTCGTACTGACACCTGGAGGGGTCAGCATGGATGAGAACAAAGTCCCCACCATCAGTAACTGCCCAAACCCACCACCGTTAAGGAACTCCAAAAGTTCTCCAACTTCTATTGCCGGTTCATTCGGAACTTCAGTTCTACAGCCGCTTCCCTCACTGCCCTTACCAGCCAAAAGACCCAGACCCTTCAATGGACTGATACCAACCCTGACTGCGTTCAACAACTTCAACACCTCTTCACCTCAGCTCCTGTCCTTCGCCAACCTGATCCAACCCTTCCTTTCACCCTGGAGGTGGATGCCTCCGAAGTAGGAGCCATACTCTCTCAGCGGGTGGGAACACCTCCCAAATCACATCCCCGTGCCTTCTTCTCCAAGACGTTGTCCCCTGCTGAGAGGAATTACGATGTGGGGAACATAGAACTCCTCGCCATCAAGCTGGCCCTTGAGTGGCGGCACTGGTTGGAGGGCGCACCACATCCCTTTCTCATCCTAACAGATTATCATAATCTGGAATATTTCAGAGGGGCTAAGAGGTTCAACTCCAGACAAGCCCGCTGGGCTCTCTTCTTCACACGCTTCCATTTCCATGTTACATACATCCCTGGAAGGAAAAATGCAAAAGCTGATGCTCTCTCCCACAAGTTTGACCTTCCGACCAGTAACTCAGACCCTACACCCATTCTTCCTTCCTCTTCCTACCTCAGACCCGACTCCTCCTGAGACATCAGCTGGGAGGAGTTACGTATCAGCAGCTGTTAGACCCCAACTAAATGCAATGGTGTCACACGTCCTTGGGGTCAGGACATCCGGGCATTACATGAACCACCGAACATCTAGCCCGGAAGTTCTGGTAGTCCTCACTGGCATCCGACGTAAGGGATTACGTACTCACCTGTCCATTCTGCACCCAAATCCCTCGTCATCTCCCCTCCGGGAAGCTTCAACTTTTGCCAATCCCTCACGGACCCTGGTCCCACATAGCTGTTGACTTCATCACTGACCTTCCTGAATCCTCTGGTATAACACCACCATCCTTATCATAGCAGACCGTTTTTCAAAAATGTGTTATCTGGTTCCTCTGCCTCATCTACCTAACACCATGGAATTGGCAGGGTGTATGTTCCAGCAGATGTTCTGTCTGTATGGGATTCCGGAGGACATCGTCTCTGACCGCAGGCCCCAGTTTGTCTCCCGGGTGTGGTGAGCCTTCTGCGACCGACTGGGGGTCACCCTCAGCCTCTCCTCCAGGTACCACCCTGGACCAACGGGCAGACAGAACACCTGAACAAAGAAATAGGGAAGTACCACCGCCAACAATGTTCTGCCTCTCCACACGACTGGAGTCGGTATATGGCCTGGGCCGAATACGCTCAGAACTCACTCATGCACTCATCCCTCCACCTTACTCCGTTTCAATGTGTCCTTGGTTACCAATCCCCCATGTTTCCTTGGGAGGCGGAGCCTAGTACTGTCCCAGCTGTCGACGACTGGTTTCGGCGTAGTGAGCGGGTATGAGAGAAAGTATTCACACCCCTTCACTTTTTCCACATTTTCTTGTGTTACAGCTTGATTGGTACAACTGAATAAATTTAGATTTTGTGTCACTGATCTACACGTAATACCGCATAATGTCAAAGTGGAATTCTGTTTGTAGAACATTTTAGAAATTGATAAATGTCAAGCTGAAATGTCAAGTATTCAACCCCTTTGTTATGCCAAGCCTTACTTAAATTCAGGAGTAAAATTGTGCTTAAAAAAAATTGCATGATAAATTGCATGGACTCCTTCCATATTCAATAATAGTGGTTATTAACATGATTTTTGAATTCCTAGCCCATCTCTGTACCCCCACACATACAAGTATCTGTAAGGTCTCTCAATCGAGTAGCGAATTTCAAGCACAGATTCAACCACAAAGACCAAGGAAGTTTTTCAATGCCTCGCAAAGAAGGGTACCTATAAAAATAAAAAAAATATGCAGACATTGAATATCCCTTTGAGCATGGTGAAGATTCTAATTACACTAAGGATGTTGTAGCAATTTACCCAGTCACTACAAACATACAGGTGTCCTTCCTAACCCAGTTGCCAGAGAGGAAGGAAACCACTCAGGGATTTCACCATGAGGCGAATGGTGACTTTAAAACAGTTAGAGTTTAATTGCTGTGATGAGAACAGAGAACAGAGGATGGATCAACTACATTATAGTTACTCCACAAAAGAAGGAAGCCTGCACTGAATTCAAATATTTGAAAACATGCATCCTGTTTGCAACAAGGCACGAAAATTATACTGCAAAAAATGAGGCAAAGCAATTCACTGTTTGTCCTGAAAAGTGTTATGTTTGGGGCAACTCCAATACAACACATTACCGAGTACCACTCCATATTTTCAAGCATAGTGGTGGCTGCATCATGTTATGGGTATGCTTGTAATCATAAAGGACTGGGGAGTTTTTTTAAGGATAAAAAGTAAACAGAATGGAGTTAAGCACAGGCAAAATCCTAGAGGAAAACCTGTTTCAATCTGCTTTCGACCAGACACTGGGAGATGAATTCACCTTTCAGCACAACAATAACCTAAAACACAAGGCCAAATCTACACTGGAGTTGCTTACCAAGAAGACAGTGATTGTGGCCAAGATTTTTTTTTTTAACCTAAATCTACATGAAAGTCTTATGGCAAGACCTGAAAATGGTTGTCTAGCAGTGATCAACAGCCAATAAGACAGTGAAAGTGAATGTGTCCGAGTTACAGTTTTGACTTAAACCTACTTGAAAATGTACGGCATGAAAATGACCAACAACGAATTTGACAGAGCTGGAACATTTTTGAAAATAATAAATGGGCAAATTTTGCCCAATTCAGGTGTAGAAAGCTTTTACGAGACTTACCCAGAATGACGCTGCCAAAGGTGCTTCAACAAAGTATTTATTCAAGGGTGTGAATATTTATGTCCATTTAATATTTCTGTATTTCATGTTCAATACATTTGATAACATTTATAAAAAGACGTTTTTACTTTGTTATTATGGGATATGGTGTGTAGATGGGTGAGATAATAGTAGATATTTAATCCATTTCGAATTCAGGCTGCAACACAACAAAATGTGGAATAAATCAAGGGTTATGAATTAGTTTCCGAAGGCACTGTATCTAGATCTATGCGCTTATCCGGTCCTTCTATATCTTTGTGATGTGCCAAGGAGGTAAGGGGTCGATCTGCCATTGGGCATTAGTATAATCTTCCTCGTTTTATCTCTGGGGCATGAGGGGCGAGGAGTAGGGGAGTGAACAGTGAGCTAGAGAGGTGAGAAAAACAGAAGCTTCTTCTCTGACAAACCCGCAATTATCCCAATGGGAGGACAAGGGGCACTGTTAGACTAACAGAGATTGACAGGCTCTTTCACACAGGATTTCTCAATCTACCGCTCTCTCTTTCTCTCACAAAAGAGGAAGGGAGTAAGGGGCAATAGGAAGGGAAGGAGTGAGGGGGGGGGAAATGGAAAGTAGAGAGGTGAAAAGGGGACATGCTGGTGAGAGGAGTAAGGGGGAGAGGGGGGGGATGAGGGTTGAGGTGAAGAAGGGTATGAGAGAGGTGAGAGAAGAAATGCATTTTCTCAGACAAACCTGCAATTACCGCATACTGGGACGACAGGGGCACTGACATGGACAGACAAGCTCTCTCCTTCTCGCAATCTTCTCTCAGTCACTCAACCTCACAAACATACAGTACGCTACAACACTGATAAAAATCCAATGCTTTCATTGATAATTGATAAAAATCCAATCCTTTCAGATCTACAAAGGCTGTGTTAACAACAGGCAGCCCAATTCTGATCTTTTTATTTCCAGTAATTGGTCTTTTGAAAAATCAGATCAGTGCTGAAAAAAAAAAAATCTGAATTGGGCTGCCTGTGTAAATGCAGCCTTTGTAGATCTGAAATGATTGGATTGGGGGAAATTCCACCTAGGCCTATCAGTACAATTACCTCATTGCTTATACCCAAAGCCATATATAGCTAAATCTACCGTAGAGTATATAGTGCATTCAGAAAGTATTCAGATCCCTTGACTTTTTCCACATTTTGTTACATTACAGCCTTATTCTAAAATGTATTAAATCTTTTTTTTACCCGTATCAATCTACACACAATACCCCATAATGAGAAAGCAAAAACCGTTTTGTAGAAATTTCTGCAAATTTATGGAAATATTTTTTGGGGTGAAATATCACATTTACATAAGTATTCAGACCCTTTACTCAGGACTTTGTTGAAGCACCTTTGGCAGCGATTACAGCCTCAAGTCTTTCTTGGGACAAACGCCAAGTGGGCTATCATTTGTCTTCCGTCTGGCCACTATACCATAAAGACCTATTTGGCGGAGTGCTGCAGAGATGGTTGTCCTTCTTGAAGGTTCTCTCATCTCCACAGAGAGATGGAGCTCTGTCAGAGTGACCATCGGGTTCTTGGGGAATTTAAATGCTGCAGAAATGTGTTGGCACCCTTTCTCAGATCTGTGCCTCGACACTATCCTGTCTCGGAGCTCTATGGACAATTCCTTCGACATCATGGCTTGTTTTTTTCCCCTGGGACCTTATATACATAGGTGTGTGCCTTACCAAATCATGTCCAATCAATTAAATGTACCACAGGTGGGCTCCAATCAAGTTGTAGAAACATCTCAAGGATGATCAATGGAAACAGGGTGCACCTGAGGTCAATTGCGAGTCTCACAGCACAGGGTCTGAATACTTATGTAAATATGGTATTTCTCAAAACTTGTTTTCGCTTTGTAGTTATGGGGTATTGTGTGTAGATTGATGAGGAAAACACATTTTAGAATAAGGCTGTAACGTAACAAAATGTGGAAAAAGGGGAAGGGGTCTGAATACTTTCCAAATGGACTGTGTGCCTATCCAGTCCTTTTACATCTTGCCAAGGGGTTAAGGGTCGAACCAAATTCCAATCGCACCACCATGTATCAGTCTGATTTAACGAGCACATTCCTTGACCTACATGTGCGGTATAGTAACACATTCTCATTGACATTACATGTGTGGTGTGTGTTTTGTCTTACCCTTGTGGTGTATGCTGCCTCGGGGTCGTCCTCCAGTACTCGGGACAGGCCGAAGTCAGACACCTTACACACCAGGTTGCTGTTGACCAGGATGTTGCGGGCGGCCAGGTCTCGGTGAACGTAGCTCATGTCAGACAGGTACTTCATGCCCGACGCGATGCCACGCAGCATGCCCACCAACTGGATCACTGTGAACTGACCGTCGTGTTTCTAACACGGAGAGAGAGAGGGGGCAAGCGAGAGAGACAGAGAGAAAGATAGA